>NW_022263287.1:0-66403 GCF_002021735.2 Oncorhynchus kisutch
AAACTGTAGTTTTTCCACAACTGAACCATTTTGATCATGATAAAACGGCATTCTCAACCAGACCTAGGGTTCAATAGTATTTGACATATTTCAACTACGTTCAGTGTGTGCCACTGGTTCCATTGTCCTAGACGAAGATAAAATATTTGGACGATTTCAAATACTCTGTGAACCCAGGGAATTTCCCAATGAGCAGACACTGTTTAGGACCACAATGTATCAGCTAGTACTCACGCGGAGCGGGAGCGGCGACGGTTGTCGTGGCGGCGGCGGCGGCCGGGGTCGGGTGACCCAAGAGGAACTAGATGAGCTGGAGGAGCTGGACCGGAAGACCCAGAGCGGCTGGTGCCAGAGGAACTAGAGCCGCTGGAGGAACCAGAGCTGGAGCCAGAGCTGCTGCTGGAGCTGGGTAGTATAGATATACATACACAAACAGGCCAGCAACAAGGGTTGTGTTCATTAGGCACACAATCGAAGGAACTGAGTAAAACAGGGAAGTACCATCTCTTAACCTCTTGGCCCACGTTGGAACATAGGGCATTCCAGCTTGGCTTAGCGTGAAAAGACCTAGCTAGTGTGTCCTAAAGCACTGTTTGAGGTAGTTAAAGACTGTACAGAATCTGAAAGAGCAATTGGTGGCATCTCACCTGCTGCTGCTCCCAGTGGATGCACTGCGTCGTTTGTGGCCCTTCTCCCTGCCTCTCTCCTTGTCCCCCCCTTCCTTAGTGGCAGTCTTCTCTTTTCCCCTGTCCTTTGACTTTTCCTCCTCCTTACGCTTTGTGGGTGACGGTGCCCTAAGTAAGTGAAAAAATGTGTAAATTAAGAACAGCATTATTATTAAGTTCCTCATCTTCAAACTCTAACTGTTTATATGTTGCGTTTATGCTACCGCCATTGCCTTCCTCCATTCATAGAACAAGCGAGGCCAGAAACGATAGCTAATTAACAACGTTGTGCCCTGCTCTGTTTATGTAGCTCAAGCATTAAAATGTATCTAATGTAATGCCAAAATGGTCAACATTGAGAAGATCATAACATGGAATAGAAATAGTTATATAAACCCATAATACGTACATTTCGTTCGAGTCGGATGCAGGCTCAACCCACTCGTTCCGCTGTGCTAAATCTGACGCGTAATGATGACGTGGTCGCATAAATGACGTTTTACACTTTTTCTCTTTGGTCAACATTCATAAAAATCTTAGCTAGCTATCAACCCTCGACCACTGGTTCTACCAGTAAGGTTAGTTAATAGTTACTTGTTAAAAAATGTATGTTTCCCCATAGCGATTTAGCTTGCACACTAAAGGAAACGCTATGGGTCATTTTCAAATGAGCTGAAAACGTGCAGAATCGTATTGAGGTGAGTTGGCACCGCGATCAAATATTCTTAGCTAGAACTAGCTCACGTTAGTTATCTATTTAGATCAATCATTTCCCTTTTTTCAACGTTAAGGTAGGACCGTTAGGCTATGTGTTCACATTGTGGGACAGGTTGATGCTATCTAGCTCAAATACTTTACTTGCTAGACAATGGACAGTACACTGTCCAACCGTTGAGGCTAGACTGTTGGTACCGGTGGAGTAATGAAGATAGACTACACTACGACATCCAAGCTTAGTTCAGGTGGAAGTCTGTGGCAGAGGTTGGGATACACTGCCAGCCATGTTCTATTGGCTTATGTATTATGTTTATTTAGCTTACTAAATCTAGCTAATAATTTATGTATTTTGCCAAAAATAATCAGTCAATTTTGCCTGGAGTCCTGTCCTTCACAAGTTAAATTGCTTTAATATCAGTCTAGCTATCAATGTGAGGTTTCATGTGAATAAGATTATGTGATAGAATTGGTGCCATCTGTGTGATTTCTGATCAGTTTAACTACACTAGCTTAATGTATTTATGTTTGAATGTCTAATTCCAAATGCCCTATTTACTACAGTTAGTAGTGAATTCTCTGTCTCTCAACAGATAGAAGTAGTCTAAGTCCCCGATTGGAGAAGGGCTCTCCAGTGGAGCAGCCTGGAGTGAGTGACCAACCATGGGCCGTCTGGACGATGCTGCCAAGCGCAAGGTGGTGGAGCTGCGGCAGGCGGGTCTGAGCTTCCGCAAGATCAAGGCGGTGCTGGAGCTGGAGAACATCCGGGTGTCTGCCCAGGCCTTTACCTGTACCTCAAGGAGTTCCAGAGAAAGAAGGTTCAGAGGGGTGGTGAAAGTGCTGCAGCCCCAGACCCACAGACCACACCTGGGGTTGGAGCAGGGAGGGGAGATGGTGGAAGCCGGGAGGGATGGAACGACCAGCAAATACGGAATCTACTGAGGGAGGCGTCACGCCACGCAGGCTATGTTGCAGCGTCAGAGTTCGCCAAGCAGTGTCCTGGCTCCAATCCTCCTGAGGTCAGGGGTCAGGGACCGTCTGGGACAGGAAGCGAAGGCGCCAGCAGAGGACAGAGCAACAGGACAGAGAAACCGGAGGAAGGGAGCAAGAAGGAGGATGAGGATAAGGACATCCAGATTGTCAGTGTCACATCATTGGCTCAGAACTCTCAACAGAGGGGTCTTCCACCCGCAGGAGCAGCGGCTGTGACTGTGACAGGCGCCTACATGCGTAAGAGAGCCACGCCCTCGCCAGCTACTAACCCCATACTGGCAGCACGCAAAAGGCTTCTGGATAAGGCTTTGTCTCATAGAGCAAGGTAGGCACGTCTCATAGTCGTGTAATTCACTAAGACCAAAAAGGGTGCAGAGACATCAAGTTTGAGTAGATGTATACAGAAAGGGTTGGTAACTGGCGACCGGTGGGCCAAATTGAGGCCGCAAGCATTGTATTTGGCCTACAGTTTTTTTATATAAAAAAAATATACATTTCAGAAAAATATACGAAATTTGCTCCCAAATATTCAGACCAATAAATAGAGATGTGATAGTGTCTCAATGTAATGGAGATATGTCATTATTCTGGTATTGTCAAATACAATATCGGTTTGGGATTACTTCAGGTCATTTTGTAGTGTACAAATGGATATTATTAGGCCTATGTTCCTGTACTGAGTACAGTACATTGAGTTCATCAACGAGCCTCAGCATTTATGCGCTCTGCACAATTAGCCTGGGGATAGCTTCGGAAGCCCTAATACACCAAAGTGTGATCAATGAGTTAGCCAGCTAGCTTTGATAAACCAGAACTGAATTTCTGGTTCATTAAGAAATCTAAATGTAGATGTTTTTGTTTGTCAATTAGACCATGCCCATTTCAAGCTTATCTGTCTAAAAAATACAACGTTATTTCAAGTTGCTGACTAAGTCATTAATCCTGCTTTGTAGTATACCGCTCAGGCTTCTCGCGCTCTGTTTGAAGCCTGGGGAAGATCTCGTAAGCGAAGATGATAAATAAAAGGGCTGTAGTATGGTGGAGTCTACATGCTTGTGTAAATCTTTCAGAACAGTGTCATTTACATAAAAATCCAGAACCTGTTTTGCTAACATTCCACTCCTTGTACACTTCTTATTTTGCATGTCAATGATTGGCAAGGAGTAGAAGTGTAGCAGAAACAGACTGGTAACCAGGCTCTAATTTACAATCCTTTTGAAATGTTTCAGTAAAAGAAATTGCATTTATTGTTGTACATGTTCAGGTAGTACCCCCACACGGTACACTCAAAATGTTTCCACTTTCTGAACAACCCTGGTTGAAACTAATGATCACATGAGAGGTGTTATTACTGTGGTCATGTAATGTCTAGGCTTTGATTGGATCTGTATTTCCCCCAGATAAGAGACTCTTCTTATCAGTCCTACCAGCAAGTAGCAGCTCTGCTGAGAAGAGAACAGTCTAATGCTTCTGGTTCTGATGTACAGAGACCTGTGGCAGCAGATCAACCACAGTCCTATGACCCAGTCACTCAGAGGCTTACTCAAGTGGTGAGTACAAGGCGAAGGAAACTCACCATAATATACACAATTATTATAAATAGTGCTGATTCAATGTCACGAACCGGCTCGAAGTTCCTAACAAAAAGGGAGACAACGTGGAGATAAGGAATAACAAAATATATTTATTAATTGAACTAAATACAATTAACAATGGTGTGTGTAGTCGGTAGTGTGAGTGGTTGCGTGCATAAATGTGATGAGGTGTGTTGAAAGGTGCCAAAGCAAACAAAACCACCACAACCAAAGTCTAACTGTCTGCATGGAGAGAGTCTCAATGAATGGGGAAGAGGCGTATTTATCCCGGGACACACCCGAGCCCAGGTGTGTCCCATTTCGCTGACGACCCTCCCGGCTCCCACCGACATCCTATTAAGGAAAACAAGAGCAAAGAATTTGGCAGACAGAGTGGGAGGGTGGTCGTCACCCCCATAAAGCCGGGGACCAACAAGGACGGCTTAGAATCAGGCCAACTCCTAGCATCAGCAACACGTTCAAACAATGAAAATAACTACGTTTCCAACATATCAAATGTGTCCGGGGCACGACCAAAAGAGGAACAATCCCTAGGTAAATCTGGGTCACCTTCCCAGAGCAAACTCTCTCCTGAGAGCTTTCTTTCCCTAACCAGCTCAAGCTGCTCTTGTTGCAGCTTGATTTTAGCACGCTCCATATCCTGTTTAAATTGCAATTCCTTGTCATACTTTAGCTGTAACAGAAGCAGTTATTTCTGCTGTTCAAAAAGAATACTAGGGCTAACAGATGGTGCCGCCATCGTAACGAAATGGGGAGATGGCGAGTCCTCGGCAGAAGCTGCCCCAGTGGTAACTTCAAGAATACCACTCCAGAGTGGCCTTCAATATCAACCTAAGAATTTGACATTTATCACCAATTTCACCCTTGTAGTGTTAAGCAATCTTCAACAGCTGTTCCTTAGGACATAATTCTAACAGTTCCTCTGATGTAAAGCGAATGAACGTGTCTACGTAAGATGCCATAGTCACAAGTAAATACAAAAAAAAGAATCTCACTCTTCCCCTCTGCTGAGAACACCAGACCACAAGAGAAATGAATCACACTGGGCACCACAGAAGAGAGATGATATATGGAGCTTCCCCAAAACCTAGTCTTCGTGCGGATTTGAGGTGGGTAATTACACACTGTAGCTTGCTGTCAAGGGAAAAAAGAAAAGACCCAGCACGCTGGCAGATTCCCTCAAGCCACAGATGTGCCCTGAGACAACTGCTCAGTCCACGGACACCAAACAAAATAATCATGCCCAACATATTACAAAATGAAACATGTCACTAAGCTTAATGGGGGGAAAAGAAAAGCTATAGCTCTGGGTAGCAAGTTTCACTACCCTACCCAAATCTCCCACTGAGGTACACAGCCAATTGTGCTCACCTCAGACCGATGTCCCAACAGCATGTAGGGCAAGAGTCTCCAGCCTGGGTAGGGGCCTGGAAACGAACCAATGTACTTTCTCCAACGCAGCTCACAGCTAACTATCCACTGCAGTGGTATGTTTACCAAACAAAAAAGGCAACCAACACTGGGCACCAAACATTACAACTCAAAAGCTGTAACAAAATATGCAAACAAAGTACCTACGGAGTTCTCAAACCTTAACGCTACTTTCTCCCAAACACAACACACATACTAGTAAGCCCAATGACACGAGTGTTAGTCCTTCATAATGCAGCAAAGTGCTATATGCCAAAATGTCTAGGAACCAACCTTCAGATCCCAGACGAGCCCCCACTTGTCACGAACCAGCTCGAAGTTAACAGAAAAGGGAGACAACATGGAGATAAGGAATAACAAAATATATTTATTAACAGACAGTTAACAATTGTGTGTGTAAGTGATTGATTGGACGCATAAATATGATGAGGGTTGTTGAAAGGTGCCAAATAAAACTGGCACAATCAAAATCTAACTGTGTCTGCATGGAGAGAGAGTCTCAATGAAAGGGGAAGAGATGTATTTATCCCGGGACACACCCGATCCCAGGTGTGTCCCATTTCGCTGACGACCCTCCCGGCTCCGCCCACCGACATCCTATTAAGGAAAACAAGAGCAAAAGAGAGAGAATTTGGCAGCCAGAGTGGGAGGGTCGTCACAATCAACTATTTATCTTTAAGTTGTCATTTGAAATGAACAGCATTACAAAAGTTTAACAGTGGTACATCTTTCAATCTAACAAAAGGTTGAGCAAACACTCGTTTCGATCGGTTTACCTCAGGCAATGCAGTTCCACCCAACATGTGGCATGCCCTGAGTGTTTGTTCATCCTTTTGTTGGATTTCTGTTCATTTCTTGGAAAGACTACGACAGTTAGTGTTTTGTTACAGTATATCAGTAGGGAAGGTCAGGGACAGCAGGAACACATTTTGAAGTTGTTTTAAACATCTTTCTTTAACACTGTTTGATATAAAGATTTCAGAATTTCACATGAACAACTTACAAAAAAAACGAGTTCTCTTTTAGGCTTGTCATATTGACCAGAAAATGAATAGCTGACTATATATAAAACTAAATTTAGTATTAGCGTTAAAAAAAAAAGATATATCGTTTTTTCATTTTTTTCAAAGGTTTTATCATAGTTGCATTGCCAAAGTTGTTGTAAAGAAGTGACATTTGATATAAATATGTTCATGTGTCTAAAAGCTATATCATTTTAGGTAAAGGGGTAAGTTGTAACAATGAGTTACAACAACTAACCCCAGTCATGGGAGTCTTGTGGAAAAATACAATTATTGTCATCAACTATACCAATCAAAAGGCCTCATCTTACTGATAAAACATGTGTCGATACATAGAGAATGTTCCAAAGGTCAATAATGAAAATAGAGAGGCAGCAAAAATATATTTTAAAACATGGCCTCAAAACAAATCTGTCAATGAAACCAAAGATAATTGATGGATACATTTGTTTTAAATTAAACTTCATAGTTATGTAAAGACTAACCAATCATTGGCACATGGAACAGCTTTCTAAGTAGGTTTTAATTTGATATATTTAGCCTGTTACAACTGACCCATGTTACAATGGACTTGTACTCTGCAGAGGAATTTGGATGGCCAGCAAGGAGGCAGTGTTCCCAGACAGATGTTCCAGCAGAGAGTTGGTGGCCAAGCTGTCCGCTCCCCACACCCTGCTCCTCCCCGTGTGGGCATTCGGCTCCCCAACCCCCCACCACCACCACCCACCTCCCAGGGTAGTAGCCCTGTCATCCGCCTCCAAAGCCCTGGGAGCCAGGGCATGAACCAGGGCCTTCTCAGGAGAGACAGGAACCCCAGCCCTCAGCAGGCAGCTCACCAGGAGGCTGGAGGGAGATGCGGGGGAGGGGGTGGTGGAGGTGGGGGTCTCCAGGAGCAGGTCCAGACCCTGGGCTCTGAGATCCACAGCCTGAGCCTGGCGGTGCGCATGCTGGTGGAGCAGCAGTACCGGCTGGAGAGGGAGCAGGTCCAGCAGACCCAGGTCCAGAAGCAGATTCTCAGCACCCTGCAGACCCTGGCCTCAAGACTGGAGGCACCCTGTACCAGCCTCCACCAGCAGCGACAGCATCCCAAAACTCCCCCACCCCCGGTCTTACCTGCCTTAGGCTCTGCCTCCTACAGCCAGGACACATTCCCCTTCAGCCAAGGAGGGTATGCTCAGTGCAGCCAGGCCCAGCCCAGCTACAACGGGATGGACAACTCCAGCCTGGAGACCATAGAGACCTTCAAACTGTCCGGACAGAGCCCCCATGGCATCAACGGCTTCCAGACGGGCAGCAGCAGTAGTACCACCGATAGCCTCTTGCTCACACACACCCCTACATACACGCTGGCGCACACACAGCCTTACTCGTCAGCCTACACACAGCAGCCACACACTCAAACACACATGCCCTCATGCACACAGTCTTACGCCACCACATACACGCAGTCACACACACAGTCCTATAGAGGAACAGAAAGTACAGACTGTCCCAGCACCAGAACAGAGGGAGCTCTCCAGGACTGCATGGCCCCCACCCAGGCCTCTGTTGACCTGGACTCAGACATCACAGTCTCCCCACAGGAAACTCAGCTCAACATCATTAAAGTGGAGGCACTCTAACATGCTGACCAGACTGTGCGTGTGCCATGGTGTCCACCCACACCAGACGCAATCAGGGCACGCAGGTTGAAATATCAAAACGAACTCTGAACCAACTATATTAATTTGGGGATGGGTCGAAAAGCATTAAACATTTATGTCAATTTAGTTAGCTAGCTTGCTATTGCTAGCTAATTTGTCCTGGGATATAAACGCAAGCGGTGTGGTCAGCATGTAAGGCTTTAGTTCACTCGTATCCAGACTTATAGGGACAGTTTTCTAGACACAGATTAAGCCTAGTCCGAGACTTAAAAGCATGTTCGATGTATAATGGAAATTCTGGAAAAGGTGCTTTAGTCCAGAACTATGCTTAAATTGGTGTCTGGGAAACCAACCACATATAGGGTTCAGTTCCATAGTTTCAATCCAAAGTTGCTTCTGCTCTGTTCACATCTGTACATTTAATTATCCACTACCTCTCCTTTAGCCAAATGTTTCAGTACATGTTATGTCTTGGGTTTTTAAGGGATTTCTTATGTTTTTGAAGTATGTGTCATTATTTTTAGAACCGTGAATATCCCCATAGAAATGAATAGCACTTCATTGTCCATTCTGAAAGGAACATTTGTCCTCGAGACGATCTACCATTTTTACATGAAACACTTATTATCAAATCACAAAGAGCAATACAGAAGAAGCATGTCTTATCGTTTTAATAATGCATTTGGATTATGTTGCCATCAATCTTTACAGAGCATAAAACTCTTCACCAATGCAAGGTCTCTGCTGCCTTCTGCTAGATCAGCCTTAAAGTGCAGAATGTCCTGTCTGTACATAACTAAATGTACTTGAATAAAGTGCTACATAATATCCAACAAATTAGGAAGTTATTAATATTTATGGCAGTGTTACAGTGGAACTGATAGCCTTTTAACTACTTCGCAAATATGAAACAAACGGACAATCATATCAGTCAAAAATATCAAATTCCCAGTCGTGCTTCATAACCAACTTTACAATACCTTTTAAAAATAGGTTATATTTGACTAAAAAATACATGACCTAAGGCATTGTTTGCAGAATATATGAATGCAGTTCAATGCATAATTAATATAATTCACCAATACATTTTTTGGTAGTCCAAAATATATTGCTATCAGGTTGTAAATGACAGCTGGTCTGGTACATTGTTTGCTGCCTCCATTCGGGATGCACCGTTTCAGTTTCAATTACTCAATATTTTTTAACAAAAATGGACGACTAACTAAGGCTGGGAATGTCAATACAAGGACAATGATCCCAATTCAGTCATAATGTGGCTAATAGCCTATCGTACATGTGGCAAACACAAGGCCCGCAGGCCAAATAGAACACACAAGCGAGTAAATGAGTCGAGCTGTCATTTACTTTATGAAATTATAGCCCGATGTGCTCACAGTGGTGTGTCCGGTTTACAGTGCGCAGCGTGGGGGGGAAGTGACAGACATGCCACAGTCCAGGCTAGGCTTCTCAAATGTTGCAGTCTGGCTTCGGGTTTTTAAAGCTTGACAATGATTAACTAAAAAACTAAACCTTCAACAAAACACAACATGAAAGAGTTACATGTAGGCCTATTACAGCAACATTTGAGCAGTAACCTGGCTACTCAACTACAATATACAGTATTTTGAGTGCTGCAGTCAACTGCACCGGTGATCCATGCAGTGCAAAAAAAGGAATAACATGTTTTAAGTTTAGATGTTACAACAATCCAAAGCTAAGTTGTCATTTGGAGTTAATACTTGTTGATATTGGTTGCAGCATATTGTGCACATCTCTGCAATCATAGTATCAAATCAAATTTTATTTGTCACATACACATGGTTAGCAGATGTTAATGCGAGTGTAGCGAAATGCTTGTGCTTCTAGTTCCGACAATGCAGTAATAACCAACAAGTAATCTAGCTAACAATTCCAAAACTACTACCTTATAGACACAAGTGTAAGTGGATAAAGAATATGTACATAAAGATATATGAATGAGTGATGGTACAGAGCGGCATAGGCAAGATACAGTAGATGGTATTGAGTGCAGTATATACATATGAGATGAGTATGTAAACAAAATGGCAAAGTTAAAGTGGCTAGTGATACATGTATTACATAAAGATGCAGTAGATGATATAGAGTACAGTATATACGTATACATATGAGATGAATAATGTAGGGTATGTAAACATTATATTAGGTAGCATTGTTTAAAGTGGCTAGTGATATATTTGACATCATTTCCCATCTGTTCCCATTATTAAAGTGGCTGGAGTTGAGTCAGTGTGTTGGCAGCAGCCACTCAATGTTAGTGGTGGCTGTTTCAGTCTCTCGGGCCCAGCTTTGATGCACCTGTACTGACCTCGACTTCTGGATGATAGCGGGGTGAACAGGCAGTGGCTCGGGTGGTTGTTGTCCTTGATGATCTTTATGGCCTTCCTGTGACATCGGGTGGTGTAGGTGTCCTGGAGGGCAGGTAGTTTGCCCCCAGTGATGCGTTGTGCAGACCTCACTACCCTCTGGAGAGCCTTACGGTTGTGGGCGGAGCAGTTGCCGTACCAGGCGGTGATACAGCCCGACAGGATGCTCTCGATTGTGCATCTGTAGAAGTTTGTGAGTGCTTTTGGTGACAAGCCGAATTTCTTCAGCCTCCTGAGGTTGAAGAGGCGCTGCTGCGCCTTCTTCACGATGCTGGCTGTGTTGGTGGACCAATTCAGTTTGTCTGTGATGTGTACGCCGAGGAACTTAAAACTTACTACCCTCTCCACTACTGTTCCATCAATGTGGATAGGGGGGTGTTCCCTCTGCTGTTTCCTGAAGTCCACAATCATCTCCTTAGTTTTGTTGACGTTGAGTGTGAGGTTAATTTCCTGACACCACACTTCGAGGGCCCTCACCTCCTCCCTGTAGGCCGTCTCGTCGTTGTTGGTAATCAAGCCTACCACTGTTGTGTCGTCCGCAAACTTGATGATTGAGTTGGAGGCGTGCGTGGCCACGCAGTCGTGGGTGAACAGGGAGTACAGGAGAGGGCTCAGAACGCACCCTTGTGGGGCCCTCACCACCTGGGGGCAGCCCGTCAGGAAGTCCAGTACCCAGTTGCACAGGGCGGGGTCGAGACCCAGGGTCTCGAGCTTGATGATGAGCTTGGAGGGCACTATGGTGTTAAATGCCGAGCTGTAGTCGATGAACAGCATTCTCACACAGGTATTCCTCTTGTCCAGATGGGTTAGGGCAGTGTGCAGTGTGGTTGAGATTGCATCGTCTGTGGACCTATTTGGGCGGTAAGCAAATTGGAGTGGGTCTAGGGTGTCAGGTAGGGTGGAGGTGATATGGTCCTTGACTAGTCTCTCAAAGCACTTCATGATGACGGAAGTGAGTGCTACGGGGCGATAGTCGTTTAGCTCAGTTACCTTAGCTTTCTTGGGAACAGGAACAATGGTGGCCCTCTTGAAGCATGTGGGAACAACAGACTGGGATAGGGATTGATTGAATATGTCTGTAAACACACCAGCCAGCTGGTCTGCGCATGCTCTGAGGGCGCGGCTGGGGATGCCGTCTGGGCCTGCGGCCTTGCGAGGGTTGACACGTTTAAATGTTTTCCTCACGTCGGCTGCAGTGAAGGAGAGTCCGCATGTTTTAGTTGCGGGCCGTGTCAGTGGCACTGTACTGTCCTCAAAGCGGGCAAAAAGTTATTTAGTCTGCCTGGGAGCAAGACATCCTGGTCCGTGACGGGGCTGGTTTTCTTTTTGTAATCCGTGATTGACTGTAGACCCTGCCACATACCTCTTGTGTCTGAGCTGTTGAATTGAGATTCTACTTTGTCTCTATACTGACGCTTAGCTTGTTTGATTGCCTTGCCCCCCGCCTTGCACCCCCCAGGGTGTGAACAAAAATTCAGCAATGAATCATAACAGTCACAGAGTTTAAAATACCTTCATGTCAAAAGAGAGCAGCTCATTCAAAAACAGACCCAAAAAAATGGTGTGAAATTTAAGTCCCCCTTTTTGACACCCACAAGGGTGTCACTTAGCAAAAACAGGATAAGACTTTATTGTTTATTGTCATGTAAGATACAGGATAAAACTTTGGTCATGGAAAACAGAGTAAAGCAAAGCAAAGCATTATTATAAACCATCTGGTCCTCTCAGCTACTCCTATCCTGCACCAGTTGGGCTTCATGCCACCCAGGGACTCGAAACCTTCACAACAGGGAGAACAAACATACTGGAAAGAAAACCCATCATAAAGATGTATAACAAGGAACTGTGGTGGTGTAAGATTTATTCTACTACCTCGCCCACAGCATACCATGGGTCATCCTCAGTCAGTCTCATCCTCCCCTGAAAGCATGCTTCAGTATCAGCATCTCCAACTGGAGCATCAAGCAAAGGCATCATCATGCCTGAAGCCTTCACCACATCTGTAACAGACTTCTTGAAACACGGTATGATGCAAGCAGCACACTACATCAAATAACAAAAATACAAAAATTAGGGTCAGAAATCCAGTAACCACCATTCTAGTGTACTTACCAAAATCAGGCTCCCACCCAAGAGAACAGGCCAGACTCCTCCACCCCCGCCATGGTCCTCATCTCAGCAGATAGTGCATCAAGCCCACTAAGGGCCTTAGATATACTACCATCTGGACTGGTGTTATTAGGAATATACGTGCAACATTGTTCACCGAACATCTTGCATACGCCCCCCTGACTGGCAAGAAGCATATCCAAAGCAAGTCTATTCTGTCTGGCAACCCTAGATGTGGCCTCAAACTGTTCAGACATACCAGTGAGTGCATCACGGGGGTAATTAACAAAACGCTGTTGATCATAGTAGATGTAATGAATCCATGCAGTCTGTCTTGCATCCACTATGGCTGGACCTATAATCCATCATTCCTGCCCAAGGCCTGAAGCTCATGAGGAACCCCCACTGGCACTCCCAACAGGTTAGTGTGTATGTCAACTACATCCTCTGTCCATGGAGCACTACTTCTATGTCTCCCATGGGATGGAATGTTTTCAGTTCCCCTGGATACAGAACCCAACAGCTGTTCAGCAGTAACATCAACAATGGTCAGTGGAATTATCAAACTGGTCAGAGCACACGTACCTTGCCAGTCTCCTCTAAGAATGGGTCTCAGCACTCTTTTGGGTCCACAGATCCACCACACATCAGCCAGACCACTAGTTTGGTTTAGGCCTGTAACTGGCCAAGTGGAATTAATGGTTGTGTTACTACTGCAATCAGCTTCAGGCAATCTCCCATAATCAATGCCATTACCTGTACCCGTGATGCAACTGTAATTGCCCCCATATGCCTCAACACCCCAAGGGGCCCGATGAGGAGGTACTGTAGGAAACACAAGGCTCAAAGAGGAACAGAGAGTTGAATTGGCCTCAACCAGGTAAAAACCTCTCAGAATACACAACCACCCCTCTCCTTCTCCTATAGCAAATGGGTGTGTAGCCAGAACAGGTCTATCATGACCAATGTTTCATGTAACTCATGCAGTCCTTTCTTTTCAGGGTCTTAACTGTATACCTCATATAAGAAAGCCACAAATTGTCCCTACCAATAACACCAGTCTCAGTGCCTAATTGATCAATAGCTGAATAGTCTCTAACATTAATTACCTGAATGGGATTTTTAACACAGTGGTGGCAGGTTCGGTCCAGGGGTGGTAGAGGAGTGTGTCTGGCCCTGGTTCATCTGGGACCTCTGGTTTTGGCAGCACCTTAATAGAAAACACACCCATCGTGTCTGTCCCGGTCCTTTGTAGTCCGAGGGTGTAAGTGCCTGCATCAGAGAGCTTAATAGTTTTGATGGTTAGCAAGATTTCATCACCTTTACAAAGTTCAACAGTGCTCCCAGGTTTTCCCATATCATGGAAAACCTATCCACCTTTGTGGGATCCCCTATGCTATAAGGATACCCTCTCTTCCAATCCCAGAACTGTCCCAAGTCGGTTATCCTGTAATCCCCATACGGACACCCTCCCAATTTAATATAATTTCATTTATAATTTTCGTCCACTTGTTCTGTAGACATACATTCAGCATTCCACGGGTCAGAACCTGGAATCCGCTGGTACATCACCATCTATTTCCATCGATTTCTCCAGAGTCCTGGAAATAAGGCCTCATACACAGGGAGTTAGACAACAGCCCCATAAAACTAAAACAGTCACACAGGTGAATGTAGCCCATAATACAGTGATCATAATATTTTCCCCATTTTCTGAACATACTTTCAAACCCAATTAATCAGAGAAGTATCCACCCCAGTGTTTTCTGTCATCCCGTGAGCCAGGGTGGTCAAACCAGCTGAGGCTTCGGGTACTGATTCGTCCGGAGCTGTGTTATTTGGGATGTCACCCACGATAAGACAGCTCAGACAAACAGCTTCCATGTGAAGCCCCACCCTTTCCCCGAGAACACATCACTTAGCAAGAGCCAGACACATCTTCACTTCTAATGAACAAAAACAGGGGTGACAGGACAGGGAGGATTTTCTTCATTCGAGAGATGGCCCCCGGAATTCTGTAAATTCCAGTTCTCCTCTCGAACACTGTTTATTGTTCGATAGTGTCAGTGTGTCTTACCCTCCCACCGTGCGATATGAATCCGGGTAGCTCTTTCAGCTAGCTGTCACCAGGAGACCTTGGTATGGTCCCCCCAACAAGCCTCTGGGACTGGATTGAGTGACTTCACCTGCAGTTCACCTATAATGCATAAAATGCTGGACATACAGGCTTGGTTAACAAACAGTTTCTAATCTTTTATCTGATTCTATCTTTAACTTCTATGCCCATTTGTTAGCTACATTTTTTAAAATATTAGTTTCTTATCCAATTGGCCCCATCCTATCCTAGACCACAATTTACCTATCCCCCTTTTGATACCTGGCTTTGCCCAGGTAACAACCTTACCTACTCTAAATAATGACTTAGGTAAGATTAGTATATTATCCTTCTGCTCTGACATTATCATGTAGGAGCGCCCCTTTAATTTTCCACTTGTCCAATTCTCCCTTTTGTCTCCACTCAGTGACTGTTATCTACACACTCCGTTATCTCTGCTCGTCCTGGTTCCCTTCTAAAACTTCTCCTCTCTGCTCTCCAACCGTCAAGGTCTCTGCAGTGCGGGGGAGGGCTCATCTGTCTGCCTTTTCCCATGTTTCCACATTTTAACTAAATGTCTCACTGTTTGGCTTTATCTAAATTTTTATTTTTTGAAAAACATGTCTATGGTGGCAATTTATATAGGTTAAGTAAACTCCACTATAATTAAGTTACCTTCAAAAATGTTTTTTAAACAGTATTACCCATGACCACAAATGTATTATTCAAATGGCACCCCCTTGTGGCTGATCAGACCACCCGAGAGAGCCATGAAATCCGGTCACGGGTTACACCATCCCCCCACATTCGTGTTCCATACCATATTAGACATATTAAAGAACCCTTTATCCTTAAAATAAAATAAAAATCACTTGTGTAATTAAAACTCATAAAATAAAAAACTCATAAAGGTTCCATATGTGAGCGTGCCTCTTTAAAATATCATGTCTCTGGGAACATGGAAATCCCCTTAACCCAAACATTTACTACAAAAACAAAACCTAATAATTATGATAATCCCCTCAAACTCAAATAATTTGTCTCGATGTTTCATGTCTTATTCGTGTTTCTCCAAATTGTCTCCCCAAAATACTTCTTAAATACCCAGCCATTAGACAGACACACACAACTGTGATAAATGTGCACTGTCCCTTTAACATAAAAACCTCAGCCTGCAATCCACTCTGCGGGCCTTTCATTGTTCTCCATAATGAAAACAGATTCTAATGTTAGTATACCTTGACCTCCTGTTTAATTTCAATGATGTTATCTGAACAATCAAACCAAAATCAATACCCGGGAAGTACTTGTGTAAATGAATTAAAATAACTAAATAAATCTACCTTATTTCTCAGCATTTGGTTAGAACACCACTCCCGTCTTACATCGACCACACCCTTCGCCCCGTACCTAGTGTACAGCTTATCTATTACTCAGTGGCTCAATTAATGTTTAACGTAAGTATGTTCAGATGTTGATTATGTAATTCTACAACATTAGTATAGTTCAAACCTCATAATATAAATCCGCAAAAAGAATTTTGCGTTAATAGAGTTTAACACTTTTTTCCAACAGTCATGCACCCCCCTCAATATTCTATGATATAACACTCATCAGCAAGCCTGCGACTTTTTCAACATTCTCACCGGTTCCAGCTCCAACTGAAATACCTAATGTACCACACTCACTTTGTCCCCGACCTCATTCATATCGATATTAGTCCCCGACTGAATATCAAGCGTGTTTCATGCACAGGATTTGATTTTCACAAATCTTCATTTACGCCAGTAAGCAGACCAGTGGGAGACGCAATGGCCCTGCCTTCTGTTCATTCTCTGTTTGGTCCCTTGGTTCTTAAATACATGGCTTTTATTTCTTTCAACTTCCTTGTCTCTGGCCTCCTGCTACGTCCCTCTCAACTCACATTCCATTGTTTTCAGCTGGGCCCCTGTTGGCGGCCACCCCCCTAGATAACCTGCTTGTGTCCATCTTAACTTCAATCCCTCCCAAACTTTCTTTATAGGCGTCCATCGTTCCTTTGCCCCTGATCTATATTCAATTTTTTGTTCTAGGAACTCATTAAACCTCAGCTTTGGAGTATTGGGGGTCGCCATTGTGAATTTGCTTTAAACGTAATTTAATTTAATTCAATCGGAATTTAATCGTAGTTTTAATCGAAATTCTCTCCTTCTATCTGAATATAGTTAGCATATACTTCGCCCGACGTTGATTAATACCCACGATGTATTCGAAGAGACACTATTGCTCGTACTCTGCCTTATCTCAGAGCTTCTCCTTCGTATATTCAGGTTGAGAAAAAACGCATGGGCTGGTATAGCATTTGTGGAGCGCACAACCAAGGGATCTATTCGACTATTTAGTCTCAATATTTAAATATTATATTCAGTTATTATTTCAATTATACATCAGTCATTTCGTTCCTGATTATACATTTATACATGTACCTATTAACATAGGTACATACAATATAGAAGTTTCGGATTTATCCAATATCCCTTATTATAATTCTATCTCTCTCCCTCTATCTAACCACCAACAATCTTAATGGAAACAATTACAACCACATTGCATTTTAACATAACATAAACAGTTACAAATAGACAAAACAAGACAAAACAACACGTTATATCTCTGACCCCTGAAAGCCGATCCTTATCAGTGAATTTATATCAGACTGAGCCGTACCGGGTCACGGGATAAAATTACAATTTATCCCCTCGGCGCCAGATTTGAAGAATAGTAATTAGCTATCCCCTACTGATCTCTATTCCTGATCCCTATCGAGCTGACCCCTATCAGAATTATTACACATGTCCGACCCCTATCGGTGAATCTCTATCAGACTGAGCCGTACCGGGTCACGGGATAAAATTACAATTTATCCCCTCGGCGCCAGATTTGAAGAATAGTAATTAGCTATCCCCTACTGATCTCTATTCCCGACCCCTATCGGAACTATCAAAGACAAAACAGTGATCACTCATCATTGAAAGCTAGCAGACTGTGCTGACCGGGTCACGGATCCCAAAATTACAATTTCTCTCCTCGGCGCCAGAGTTAATGAATAGTAATTAGCTATCCCCTTACTGATATCTCATCAATGATTTAAATCACACCGGCCGTCGCCGGTTCGTTACTACATATGTTCACATACACTGTTATTTCGACTCGTCAGCAAATTATAAATTTACACAAGAATTCATACTTACTCGGAAAAACTGATCAAAATTTGGACAGACTATACGACAATATGCAAAGTTTGATTTAACAGGCTTTTGCTTACCTTATTTTTTATGGTGCACCTTGTAATCAGTTTTCCGAGTTGAGCAGAATTGTTGCCCTCCCCCGAAAGTCTTCACCCGTCTTTTTTATTTATTTAATGAATCGTCCTTTCACCAACTCGCCTCCCCCACACCCAAATCAACTCACTTCGACTGGATCGTTAGTAAACTATCCTCAGCTACCATTTCTGTTAGAAATTGGATATGTAGAAGGGCGAGTCGGTCAAGGATCGATTCAGACAAGGTGGTAAATTGTATGACAAGCTACAGTTTATTCAGAGTGAAGATATCTAGAACAGCGTAATTACGGCTCTCCCGCTGGTTCGTACGGAAACGCAGACGAAGAAGAGGCCGATACAATCAGTACACCACTTATATATAGAACAGAAAGTAGGTTGATTCTGGAAGATCGGATCTTTGGATTGGTTCAGCTGGGGTGTAGTCTGTAGTCTTCCGCCATTGGCTCAGTTGTCTGTCCGTCATCGTAGAATCCTCTTCGGGCATACAACGTTCAGCTACAACGGAGATCATGTGTGTGCGCTGGTTTTGGCCATTAGTGTAATGCGGGAGCTATCCTGTAGGGGACCCCACAGGCTCTACTCTGAGTTGTAGCCCCCCATTAACAATAGTTTGGTCACCTACATAAGAAATAGCATTTCTCTACAGTAGGCATGGCCAATTTGCATAATTGGCCATGTGCATGTAATTGTGATGGACGCTGTAGGAGAGCGGAATAAGGTCATGGGAGAGACAAAAAGTGAGTAAAAACACCCTAAATATATTTAGAACTACAAATAAACTTTCTTCTGTTGATTCTTGTTTTGTTTTATGTCACAATTCCAACCCTCCTCCTTTATCCGGGCTTGGGACCGGCAAGTGACCCAAAAAAGACAGTTACTTATTTTATTTTATTTTTTTAAATCTTAATTTAATTTGGTTTGGTTTTGAACCTTATGGTCCACTTAGGAGCCTACAACAAGTCACAGTAAAACATGAACATTTTTAACCATAATTAAAAAAAAAATCTGGACCAAAAAGAGACAATAGAATAAAATGTCAATGTGAGAAAATGATGGTAACTAGTCTGGCCCTAATTCAGGTTAATTGTTTTTTTAATGTAAGCCAGGGTGGGATCAGCCAGCGGGGGCTTCCCGCACGCGCGATTCATTTGCAGTCTGGACGCAGAGGGGTGAGCATCTCCTGCTCTGACTGCAGCTGGGAGGGACTGCTGCGCGAGGACTGGACCGCCTGTTAGTGCTTTGGGACAGCACCCGCTGTTCGTTGAGAAGAGTAAGAATGAATCGTGCTTTCGCGTCAATCTCCAAAAGTCTCCAATAACACCATAAAAAGTCACTAGATTTGTCGCTAAACGCTTTTTGGAAAAGTCGCTAAGTTGGAAACACGGGCCTTGTGGCACCTGGCTTATTTGCATATAGGCCTACTGTAGCTCTGATTTGCTATGGAGCACCGGTCTGTGTAGAATCCGATCCTGGACAGGACAGACGTTTTTATTCAGTTTTATTTAATGCAGTGTCTATTCATTGTCCAAACGCACGGCCGCTTTCCGACTATTGCTATATTATTTTCACAAATGCCTTACTATACGTCATTCCCAAACATTGTATACATTTATGATAATGTAAAAATGACCATATCTAAGTACTCACTTGTCAGAATATTTAAAAAAGGTGTTACAAATATTTCATGTTGCTAAATGCTGTCAATTCCACTTTAAGCTTTTAACAGTTTTGATTAAATCTTCTAGTTGAATGTTTTACATAGTGATTGCTTCCCACTGAACGCAGACAGCAATTCAACATCTATTGCAAGTTGGTTCAATGTAATTTATCAATGGACAAGGAGAAGATTAAATTAGCCACCAGACAGCTAGAGAACCGTTAGTAAACAACTTTACTTCAAGCAAGACTTATTGGCTGCGTTTACACAGGCCGCCCAATTCTGGTCTTTTGCCAAATTGTTGGCAAAAGAGCTGATCTGATTGGTGAAAATAGTGGAAAAATATCAGAATTGGGCTGCCTGTGTAAATGCAGTCTTTGTTTCAAGTGTCCTTTCATAACTGGTACCGCTCACGGAGAGAAAGTAGGCAGCCATACTTCCACTCCTGCTGGTTCTAGCTAGTTAGTGTTAACCATATTTGCTACCTAGAACTAAGAAGTATGCTTGCTAGTTATATTTATATATATGCTAAAAAAAATAAAGGGAAAACTAAAATTGCTGACAACAAAATCACACAAATTATCAATGGAAATCAAATTTATCAACCCATGGAGTTCTGGATTTGGAGTCACACTCAAAATTAAAGTGGAAAACCACACTACAGGCTGATCCAACTTTGATGTAATGTCCTTAAAACAAGTCAAAATGAGGCTCAGTAGTGTGTGTGGCCTCCACGTGCCTATATGACCTCCCTACAACGCCTGGGCTTGCTCCTGATGAGGTGGCGGATGGTCTCCTGAGGGATCTCCTCCCAGACCTGGACTAAAGCATCCGCCAACTCCTGGACAGTCTGTGGTGCAACGTGGCGTTGGTGGATGGAGCGAGACATGATGTCCCAGATGTGCTCAATTGGATTCAGGTCTGGGGAACATGCCTTCCTCTTGCAGGAACTGCTGACACACTCCAGCCACATGAGGTCTAGCATTGTCTTGCATTAGGAGGAACCCAGGGCCAACCGCACCAGCATATGGTCTCACAAGGGGTCTGAGGATCTCATCTCGGTACCTAATGGCAGTCAGGCTACCTCTGGCGAGCACATGGAGGGCTGTGCGGCCCCCCAAATAAATACCACCCCACACCATGACTGACCCACCGCCAAACCGGTCATGCTGGAGGATGTTGCAGGCAGCAGAATGTTCTCCACGGCGTCTCCAGACTCTGTCACGTCTGTCACATGTGCTCAGTGTGAACCTGCTTTCATCTGTGAAGAGCACAGGGCGCCAGTGGCGAATTTGCCAATCTTGGTGTTCTCTGGCAAATGCCAAACGTCCTGCACGGTTTTGGGCTGTAAGCGCAAACCCCACCTGTAGACGTCGGGCCCTCGTACCACCCTCATGAAGTCTGTTTCTGACCATTTGAGCAGACACATGCACATTTGTGGCCTGCTGGAGGTCATTTTGCAGGGCTCTGGCAGTGCTCCTCCTGCTCCTCCTTGCACAAAGGCGGAGTTAGCGGTCCTGCTGCTGGTTTGTTGCCCTCCTACGGCCTCCTCCACGTCTCCTGATGTACTGGCCTGTCTCCTGGTAGCGCCTCCATGCTCTGGACACTACGCTGACAGACACAGCAAACCTTTTTGCCACAGCTCGCATTGATGTGCCATCAGGGATGAGCTGCACTACCTGAGCCACTTGTGTGGGTTGTAGACTCCGTCTCATGCTACCACTAGAGTGAAAGCACCGCCAGCATTCAAAAGGGACCAAAACATCAGCCAGGAAGCATAGGAACTGAGAAGTGGTCTGTGGTCACCACCTGCAAAACCACTCCTTTATTGGGAGTATCTTGCTAATTGCCTATCATTTCCACCTGTTGTCTATTCCATTTGCACAACAGCATGTGAAATTTATTGTCAATCAGTGTTGCTTCCTAAGTGGACAGTTTGATTTCACAGGAGTGTGATTGACTTGGAGTTACATTGTGTTGTTTAAGTGTTCCCTTTATTTTTTGAGCAGTGTATTTCAAGGCCTACCTTCAAACTCAGTGCCTCTTTGCTTGACATCATGGGCAAATTAAAAGAAATCAGCCAAGACCTCAGAAAAAAAATTGTAGACCTCCACAAGTCTGGTTCCTCCACAAGTCAGCAATTTCCATATGCCTGAAGGTACCACATTCATCTGTACAAACAATAGTACGCAAGTATAAACACCATGTGACCACGCAGCCATCATACCGCTCAGGAAGAAGATGTGTTCTGTCTCCTAGAGATGAACTTACTTTGGTGTGAAAAGTGCAAATAAATTTCAGAACAACAGTAAAGGACCTTGTGAAGATGCTAGAGGAAACGGGTACAAAAGTATCTCAATCCACAGTAAAACGAGTCCTATATCGACATAACCTGAAAGGCCACCCAGCAAGGAAGAAGCCACTGCTCCAAAACCGCCATAAAAAAAGCCAGACTACGGTTTGCAACTGCATATCGTACTTTTTGAAGAAATGTCCTCTGGTCTGATGAAACAAAAATAGAACTGTTTGCCCATAATGACCATTGTTATGTTTGGAGGAAAAAGGGGGAGACTTGCAAGCCGAAGAACACCATCCAAACCGTGAAGCAAGGAGGTGGCAGCATCATGTTGTGGAGGTGCTTTGCTGCAGGAGGGACTGGTGCACTTCACAAAATAGATGGCTGCATGAGGAAGGAAAATGATGTGGATATATTGAAGCAACATCTCATGACATCAGTCAGGAAGTTAAAGCTTGGTCGCAAATGGGTCTTCCAAATGGACAATGACCCCAAGCATACTTCCAAAGTCGTGGCAAAATTGCTTAAGGACAATAAAGTCAAGGTATTGGAGTGGCCATCACAAAGCCCTGACCTCAATCCTATGGAAATTTGGTTGGCAGAACTGAAAAAGCGTGGGTGAGCAAGGAGGCTAACAACCATGACTCAGTTACACCAGCTCTGTCAGGAGGAATGGGCCAAAATTCACCCAATTAATTGTGGGAAGCTTGTGGAAGGCTACCCGACACATTTGGCCCAAGTTAAACAATTTAAAGGCAATGCTACCAAATACTAATTGAGTGTATGTACACTTCTGACCCACTGGGAATGTGATGAAAGAAATAAAAACTGAAAGAAATAACTCTACTATTATTCTGACATTTCACATTCGTAAAATAAAGTTGTGATCCTAACTGACCTAAGACAGGGAATTTTTACTAGGATTAAATGTCAGGAATTGTGAAAAACTGAGTTCAAATGTATTTGACTAAGGTGTTTGTAAACTTCCGACATCAACTGTAAGTAGACCCCGCCTTCTATAGGGTTCAGGTTTAGCAGATGAGGAGTGGCTAGGTATCCAGAAATAACTTCTGACTCATTCTAGCAGGTTTAAACAGTATAGTTCCTACAGATCATTACCACATCTAATAATGATCTATTTAACAAAACAGAGGAGGAGCGCCTCTTTGGCAATCTATGTCAGATGATAGGTGCTCTTTGAAATGGTGATGAACAGTTAAACAAGCAACAAAGATTCTAGTAGCATAAGCATTAGCAAACCCTTTAAAAATATAAAGGCATATACTTTTATTGTAACTTGGCTAATGAATGGCAAGGAGGTAAAAACAAGTTGCCTACTATTAGCAACAAACATTTCCATTCCTCTCTCATTTAAACTATTTGGAGAATTTTGCAATGCTTCCGCATCATTTTTTTGTTTAAAGTATTTTTTATTAAAGGGTAAATAGTCAATTGCATTTTCAAATAATATAATTTATTTAGTGAAATCAGGTCAAATGGAAAACGTTTTGCAAGGAAAACAAGTGTTTCTTATTGGACAAATTCACGTTAGTTCTGCCCAGTTTTGGCCAGTTTACTTTTGTATGGTTCCTAGTAAATACAGCCCTGATAATCACACTGGGTTAAATTAAATATTAGTCTACATTTTCAATGTAGAGCAAACTCAGGGTCAGGAATACAGGAGACAGTGGTTTTATCAGAGTAGAACATGTTATGTAAAAACCCTTCAGCAGAAACATAAAAAAAAATAAAAAATCTTAATTAAACCATGATTCGTGTTTTGCCGTGTCATATCTCTAATACATCCTATAGGACAATTATCACTGAGATCATATGCAAATACTCCACCACACAAATATTTATGGGGGTTATTAGTAAGAATGAACTCAATCAATGAAGAGTTAACAGGGCCATGTGGGTTTTGAGATCAATTGAGTAAGATAAAAATCTATGCATATAAACTTAAATTGACCTGCAGCCAGGGATAGCTAATCCAGATTCTAATCCCCTAAAATGACCCACTCCGAGGACAGAACAGGTGTTAAACATTCAAAATATAGCACCAATAGCATCCGTCATGGCAGCAGGGGGGGAAGTACATACCAGCAACTAATACATTTGTATTTTGGTTTATCGACAACCAGGTCGTCAAATTTCTTGGGAACAAAAATATTTATTTAATAAGTCACTTTCTGAGCACTTTTACAATGGGCAAATATGAATGGAAGGTTTCATTCAAATCAAAAGGGGTGTTGTCAAAAAAGCATTTGAATTCTAATGATTTATCCTGTTTTAATGGGCACTGTTAAAACAGGATAAGACCCTGTTTTAATAGGCACTGTTAGAACAGGATAACACCCTGTTTTATTAGGCACTGTTAGAACAGGATAACACCCTGTTTTATTAGGCACTGTTAGAACAGGATAACACCCTGTTTTAATAGGCACTGTTAGAACAGGATAACACCCTGTTTTGATAGGCACTGTTAGAACAGGATAACACCCTGTTTTATTAGGCACTGTTAGAACAGGATAACACCCTGTTTTATTAGGCACTGTTAGAACAGGATAACACCCTGTTTTAATAGGCACTGTTAGAACAGGATAACACCCTGTTTTAATAGGCACTGTTAGAACAGGATAACACCCTGTTTTAATAGGCACTGTTAGAACAGGATAACACCCTGTTTTATTAGGCACTGTTAGAACAGGATAAGACCCTGATTTAATGACCCATGGAACTTACAATGCAATGATAGAAACGAAGGAGAAGCTTTATAAACTTTGTTGCTTTATTCTTAACAGGAATATCTTATTAACAGACAGGCGGATGCAACTACCCTCAGAACGTGTTGGACTGCGTCCCAATACTCTTAGCAATACTTGCAATTTAGCAATACTGCAGACCGATGATGAAAATGAAGTAAAATAAACTTCACTCTATAAAAATATGTTCCACAACCGTAGTCTTCAGTGTAATTAAATGTCAAAGATATTGGAAGTAGCCTATGAACCGATCATAAACAAAATATAATAATGTTTGTGTGTCGCGCAAGCTCATTTCTGGGATAATTTTTTACAATTGTACATTTAATGTGTAGTGATTTTGATGCATTTTAGCTTTTTTGATTGAGTTTTTGCCCCACCAATATTTTCATGTTCAAATCTCAGACCCGGCTCACAGCACACAGCTGGTGAGGTGAAGGGTGGAGGGTCAACCCCGGTAATGGTGTGAGATCCAGATCATCCTCTGTTACTCCAGGAGGAGGAGAGAAACGAAAGCGCTGCAGGAGGGAGGTGAAGAAGAGGAAGAGCTCCATCCTGGCCAGACCCTCCCCCAGACACACCCTACGACCTGCGAGAGAGACCAAATATACAGAAAATAGCATGAAGTCTGTCCAAAAGGCAACCTGAATTGATCTACTTCTTGCAATTAAACAATTTGTTATATAATGAAGTTAATCTACCTGCAGAAAAGGCCATGAAGGCGTCCCTCTTGACAAATCCTCCCTGCTCATCCAGAAAGTGTGAGGGGTTAAAGGTGTTGGGGCTCTCCCATTCGCTATCATCCTGTAGGACCGACGTCAGTAGAGGAATCACAGACGTCCCCTGCAGTAAGGGTGAAGCATAGGACCCCTTATTTTCAGAGTAAAAGTGATGAAACTTTGTTTAATAGGAATGGATTGCAACTTCAGGCAGAACAATATACTTATGGCATGCCCATACTCCAATATTTCACAATAATGTGCTCTGGATGCCGTCTTTTTGCATCCCCCAAATGTGTAATCCTTACCGATATCATGGACAGTTATGGTTTGAGAACCTTCCAAGATTTGAAAGATACATACAACTCCTTTTTTCTCTATTTACAAAGAAAGTCAGCTATGCTGGTCTACAGAGTCCCTTGGGAAACCCAACTACCAAACCTTCCAGTGATAGATTTATAAATACACTATCTGGGCTCCCAAATGGACTGATCTCTATAATACATAAACAACTTTTGGAAAGCTTATATTCTGAGCTAGCCATTTAAACAGTATGGTCCACAGATCTAATTCAGTCTGAACAATCATTTAACTGGAACAGAATATAGATGTCACGTCTACTCCCTCTCCGGCGCACTAGGTCACCAGGCTGCTCATTATTATATACACACACCTGTCACCATCATTACGCACACCAGCACCTCAGACTCACCTGGACGCCATCACCTGCCTGATTACCTTCCATATATTACTCCCTTTGGTTCCTTCCCAGGCGTTATTGTTTCTGTTTCTGTTTCATGTCTGTGTATTGTTTGTTCTCGTTTTGTATTATGTTTAGTTTATTGATTCACTCCCTGAACTTGCTTCACGACTCCCAGCTCACATGTTACAATAGAAAAATATGACCATCCTGTAATCCCAACCATACATTTATACAGGCGGGGTGGGAGACATGGTTTCCAGGTGGGGAAGGAGGATGCGGGGGTTGGATAGGGACTGAAGGGGGGAATGGATTGGGCTTCTCTTTATATGCATTTCTTTTATTGTTTTTGAACCTGTAACTTCCCTTCAGGAAATAAGACAATTTGAAGTTGGTCACAAAATAAACACAGAGATTTCTAATATCCAGGTATCTGACCTTTTTGATGAAATATCCCTGGAAGGTGACATCTCGGCTGGTGGTGTGAGGGACGGCCATGGGTACAATGCTGGCCAGTCTCTGGGTCTCATGGATCACTGCATCAGTGTAGGGCAGGTTCTTCCTGTCCTCTACCAAGGTTTGACGACTTCCTATGACCCTGCTGATCTCCTCCTGGACCTGATCTGAGACAGAAAGGAGGGAGGGTTGGAGTTAATACAGTGAAATGTACACTGAGTAGACAAAACATTAAGAACACCTGCTCTTCTTTCCATGACAGACTGACCAGGTGAAAGCTATGATCTCTTACTGTCTCTTGTTAAATCCACTTCAATCAGTGTAAATGAAGGGGAGGAGACAGGTTAACAATGGAGTTTTAAGCCTGAATACAATTTAGACTTTATTTAACCAGTTAAGAACAAATTCTTATATACAATGACGGCCTACCAAAAGGCCTCCTGAAGGGACAGGGATTAAAAAGAAGTTAAATATAAATAGGACAACACACACCACGACGAGAGAACACAACACTACATAAAGAGAGACCTAAGACAACACAGCATGGTAGCAGCACATAACATGGTACTAACATTATTGGGCAGACAACAGCACAAAGGGCAAGGTAGAGACAACAACACATCACGCAGAGCAGCCACTGTCAGTAAGACTGTCCATGATTGAGTCTTTGAATGAAGAGATTGAGATAAAACTGTCCAGTTTGAGTGTTTGTTGCAGCTCGTTCCAGTCGCAGCTCGTTCCAGTCGCAGCTCGTTCCAGTCGCAGCTCGTTCCAGTCGCAGCTCGTTCCAGTCGCAGCTCGTTCCAGTCGCAGCTCGTTCCAGTCGCAGCTCGTTCCAGTCGCAGCTCGTTCCAGTCGCAGCTCGTTCCAGTCGCAGCTCGTTCCAGTCGCAGCTCGTTCCAGTCGCAGCTCGTTCCAGTCGCAGCTCGTTCCAGTCGCAGCTCGTTCCAGTCGCAGCTCGTTCCAGTCGCTAGCTGCAGCGAACTGAAAAGATTATCGACCCAGGAATGTATGCGCTTGGGGACCTTTAACAGAATGTGACTGGCAGAATGGGTTTTGTATGTGGAGGATGACGGCTGCAGTAGTTATCTTAGATAGGGGGGAGTGAGGCTTAAGAGAGTTTTATAAATAAGCGTCAACCAGCGACATGGATTGTGTATGTGTGCCATTCAGAGGGTGAATGGGCAAGACAAAAGATTTAAGTGCCTTTGAACGGGGTATGGTGAAGGTGCCAAGCGCATCGATATGTGTCAAGAACTGCAACGCAGCTGGGGTTTTCACACTCAACAGTTTCCAGTTTGTATCAAGAATAGTCCACCGCCCAAAGGACATCCAGCCAACTTGACAACTGTCAAAAGCATTGGATTCAACATGGGCCAGCATCTCTGGAATGCTTTCGAAACCTTCTAGAGTCCATGCTCCAACGAATTGAGGCTGTTCTGAGGAAGATGTTCCTCAGTTAACGTTTAACCTTCATTAAAGCCATCCTTGTCTAGTTTCATAATATATTCTTCAATCTGGCTCTTTGCCAATGTTTATAACTTGTAACACCCTGAGTGCTTTACTGTTTAACTTCTTGCGTCGAGTCATCCCGGAACCGGGATCGTGAATACAGCCTCAAGCTCATTACCATAACGCAACGTTAACTATTCATGAAAATCGCAAATGAAATTAAATGAATATGCTAGCTCTCAAGCTTAGCCTTTTGTTAACAACACTGTCATCTCAGATTTTCAAAATATGCTTCTCAACCATTGCAAAATAAGCATTTGTGTAACAGCTAGCGCGGCTAGCGTAGCATTTAGCGTTAGCATCAGCAGACAACATTTTCACAAAAACCAGAAAATACTGTACTGCATCTTTTCGTGACAAAATATTGCGCTTAAAACGGGCACGTTTTTTATCCATAAATTAAAAGAGCGCCCCCTATATCCAAGAAGTTAATGTCTGTGTGTCACAGGTGGCACATTAATTGGGGAGGACGGGCTCATAATAATGGCTGGAATGGAATCGAACACATGGTTTCCATATTTTTGATACCACTCCACTCCACAGCAGCCTCCTGTGGTGTGTGTGCGTTCATGTGTTTGTGTTTATATCAATCCTTACCCTGTATATGGGGGTACTTGGCCATTAGCAGCAGACCCCAGCGCAGGGTTGTCCCGGTGGTGTCGGTACCAGCACCAAACAGGTTACCAACACTAAATACCAGGTTGTCGTCATGGTAGAAAGAATCCATATTGCCAGATTCCTAACAGAAACAAACCCTCAGATGACATGAGTTATGTACAGTCCGTCTTTCCTCAACTCTTAGCAAAGAGAAACTGGCATGCATAGTATTGATATTAGCCCTCTGATTACAATGAAGAGATAAATGTGTCATGCTGTTCTGGGCAGATTAAGTTGGCCCTTCTTTTGACTGGACAATAATTGAGATAAGATCAAACTAGAGCTTGCTTTGTGGAGAGTGGTGCTTCTACACCTGCATTGCTTGCTGTTTTATGCTGGGTTTCTTTACAGCACTTTGACATCAGCTGATGTAAGAAGGGCTTTATAAATACATTTGATTGAAAAAAAGCAGAGCATCTATTTATCACGGACAATCCTCTTCAAATCTTTACAATCATTGAATCAATATGTTCTGACCATGAGGGTATACAATCTAAAGTAACACCAAGTAATTTAATATCCTCAGCCACACCATTGATTACCAGATTCAGCTGAGGTCCAGAACTTAGGGAATGATTTGTATCAATACAATGCTTCATTTTGAATATGTTTAGGACCAGTTTATTACTGGCCACCCATGATTTCACTAGCTGTGATTGCTGACGGGTTGATTCATCAGCATACATGGGCACACAGGCTCTGTTTAATGCCAGTGGCAGGTCATTGGTAAAAATAGAAAAGAGTAGAGGGCCAAGAGAGCTGCCATGCAGTACACCACACTTTACATGTCTAACATTAGAGAAGCTTCCATTAAAGAAACCCCCCTTGGGTTCTATTAGATAGATTGCCATATTGTGGATTCAGAGCTGAGGTTGAAAAGCCATAACACATAGGATTATTCAACACGTTATGGTCACTAATATTAAAGGCTGCACTGAAATCTTTTTATTATACATTTCTTTAAACCAATCATCAGTCATCTGTGCCAGTGCATGTTCAGTGGCCTTCTCTATAAGCATTCTGAAAGTCTTAATTTGTTTACAGAGAAATAGCATTGTATTTGGTCAAACACCATTTTTTCCAACAGTTTACTAAAAGCTGGCAGTAAGATGATAGGTTGGCTGTTAGAACCAGGCCTGAGGACAAACACTTATCTAGGCTCAGATTAAAGGCATGACAGTTGTCAATGCAAGGAGGTTTGTCATTATTGATCGACAATCATTTCTTCACCTCACCTTCAGCCAGTCAGATGTGCAGCCAGACTTATTAGCCACTTCTTTTGCCCCATCTCTATCAACTATACAGTTATTCAATTCCTCATCAATCCATGGAGCCAGTTTCTTAAAAGGTACATGCTTATCAATAACTAGAAGAAGCAATTTCATAAATGCATCAAGTGCAGCGTCTGGATGCTCCTTATTAATCACATCAGACCAACAAATATTTTTTAACATCATCCACATAAGAGTCACAGCAAAATGTGACTTCTTCTTTTTTTTTTCTTAAAACTGCATAATTGATTAAGGGCTTGTAAGTGCATTTCACTGTAAGGTCTACACCGGTTGTATTCGGCATGTGACAAATACAATTTCATTTGAATTGAAAATCGTTTTGTATGATCTCATACACTATTTTAGTCCCATCTTTGATTATTATTAACCATGACGGCGTACCCCGGCCCACCCCTAACAATGCTGGCCCAATTGTACGTCGCCCTATGGGACTCCAATCAAGGCCAGTTGTGAAACAGCCTGGAATCGAACCAGGGTCGGTAGTGATGCCTCTAGCACTGAGATGCAGTGCCTTAGACCTCTGCGCCACTCAGGAGCCCCCATCAAGAATTTCACACACATTATCTGGATACTGACAGTTAGAACTCGGTGGCCTATAGGAGCTACACTAAAATAAGCTTTAGAGGAGGCAGGTGAACCTGCAACCACAACACTTTAATAACACGAGATCCTCTATAAGCATTACAGGGATATGGCTCTGAATATGTACAGCAACAACTCCCCCATATGCATTCCTGTGTCTTCTGTAGATGTTATATCATTGTATTGCTAATGATGTATCAAATGAATTATCGATGTGAGTCTCATAAATGGCTAATATATGAATATATATCTGATGTTAGCAAGTTATTAATTGTATTAACCTTATTTCTAAGGCTACATATATTAAAACGTCTTATGGGCAGGTGGGACGGTAGTTACATCACAAATGGTCCTTTTGTTCGATAATGTCCTTTATATCAATAAAAGCTCAGTTTAGCTGGCACGCTTCAGTCAATAATCCACCCAGTTTCCCTCCATCAAAATGCATACAAAATGAATCACAAACATTACTAATAAACTTTTCCAAACAAGTCAAACAACGTTTATAATCAAACCTTAGGTACCCTAATACGTAAATAAACAATAACATTTAAGACGGAGAATCGTTATTGTCTTTACCGGAGAAAAATACCAAAGAACGCGCTCTCTTCCACACGCTTGGAAACACTATAGCGAAATGGGAGCCACCTAGAAAAAATACAATTTCTGGCTAATTTTTCCAAAAACCCAGCATGAAACTCTTTCTAAAGACTTGACATCTAGTGGAAGCCCTAGGAACTGCAATCTGGGAGGATTTATAATAAAAGTGATAGCCATTGAAAATAGTGGTAGGCTGAATTTATTTTTTGGGGGATGGTTTGTCCTCGGGGTGTCGCCTGCCATATCAGTTCTGTTATACACAGACATAATTTGAACAGTTTTAGAAACTTTAGAGTGTTTTCTATTCAAATGTACCAATAGAATTATATGGTTAATATAATATGGGCTATTTTTTGCCATTTCCTGTGTAGCTTATCAGAGATAGAAATAATATTTAAAAAAGCAAACAAAACAGATAATCAACACATTATTTTAAATCAGCCTGAGGAACTGTTTCAGTGTTTGAGTCTGACTTTACATGTGATTCTACTGATACAGAGAACTAGTTAGATCCTCGCTCAGTTGGCATTCAGTCAAACTGGTTGAATCAACATTTTCCACATAATTTTAATTAAATTATGTTGAATCGACGTCGAATAGATGTTGAATTGACTTCTGTGCCCAGTGGGATGTTAGTGTTGGACAACTGAAGTTAGTTGTGATTTTCAGCAGTAAAGTGAACCACAAGGTGGTGTAATAAGTCATATAAACCCGGCAGTTTGGTTCCTGGATACTGATTATCCGAATGTCTTGGTAACTTAGACAATATACCACTAGTGTGGCGCAAAATTACTTATTTACTGTTCTAATTATGTTGGTATCAAGTTTATAACACCAGCAAGGCACCTCTGGGTTTTGTGGAATATGGCCAATATACAAGGACTGTATACAGGCACTGCACTTCACGTCATATAGTGCCTCAGCTGTGGTAAATTAACCAGATACCACACCCCCTCTGACCTTATTGATTAATTCTATTCTGTATAGTCATACTGAGCAATATTAATGCAACACTTTGTTATGAATGACTGAGATGCAGATTCCGCATGAAGTCTTCATACCTCCAGGGTCTGCTTTCGGACGAGGAACGAGTCCACAAAGCCTCTACACATGTGACGGTTCAGAGTCTCCTTCAGGCCCCTCGCCAGCTCTGTCACCTCCATCTTCATATCAGCAACATTCTTTTTCAGATGTGTCAGGTTGTTTATCCACGGACCCAACCAGGGAAACATGTTGTACATCTACACAGAGATTCAGGTAGAATACGCATAAAACCATATTATATTAATTATAACACACCACAACTATGATTAGATCATTAAATACAAATGTGATGCACATAAATATGTAATTATTAGTTGTGAGCACCAATAGTGATATTCAATATTATTTGATATCGATATGAGCAAGGCATATTGTAATGTCAGTTTATTATTTTTACTATTCTGTAAAAAGAACACATTACTTTTCCTGCATACACAAAACCCTCAAATTAAATTTAGCATATTTAATTAATTGCCTGTTGATGGTCCTATAATATAGGCCTCCCTAACTAACCAGTATGAATACAATATTATAATACCAGAATATTCACGCCTGGCCCAACGGACAATCTGCTAACAGTTGTCTGAACTTCAAAGAGCCATGGAAGTGAACAGAAAAGTGAACATACACAGGTGCAATATATTTTATGCAAACTGATACGATATGGAATCACAAAAATGGTACTGATATTGATATAATTTGTATATCGGTGCCCATCACTAGTTATTATGTAACCATATTATATTTAATAATTACAATGATATAATTAATTGTACAAAATATTTTAGCAATTTAGCAGACGCTCTTATCCAGAGCGATTCACAGTTAGTGCGTTCATCTTAAGATAGCTTGGTGGGACAATCACATGTCACAGACATAGTAAGTGCACTTTTCTCAAAGTAGTTTTGAGGAAAAAGTCAGCAAAGTCAGAGCTAGAAACCTGTTGTTCAGGAACTTTTTTGAGGGGGTGGGGGGCGAGGAGGGGTTTATTTAAGATACTTTTTGAGGAGATGGAGTTTCAGGTGTTTTCGGAAGTTGGGCAGGGACTCTGCTGTCCTAGCTTCAGGGGGAAGCTGGTTCCACCATTGGTGTGCCAGGACAAAGAGCTTGGACTGGGCTATGAGGATTTTATTTGATATGTTATACGTATACATCATGAATATTGTATATAATTTATATAATAAAACATTTTAATTTGCAAGAATTCATAACAGGTGTTCTGTTTCCTTGTTTTATTGATTGCACTGAGACAGACATTAATTACTCAGAAAAAACAGTAAAAACAAAATGGTCTGAATAAGCAGACTACCTGAATTGATGCAGAACCTATAAGGTGAACATTCTCATTGGTCCTGTTCACCATGCCTGTGAATAGTGGGTCAGTGTATTCAAACCTGCTGCCGTAGACAATGGCCGAGATTATGTTGGAGGCGGCATAAAGCACAGGCTGTGCTGTGTCAAATGCCTTACCTGTAATAGACAAAACATCTAATTAATTACAAAATAAGCTTTCCAGAACCCACACGATCACTTAGCTATTTACTAATAAAGTGGTTAAAAATAGCCAGATTTTTAACCAGGCAATTAAGCCTAGGCATCCCCTATAAATACATCATACTACTTCTACAACTAGTGAAAAGATACTGATTCTCTTACCCTCATGTTTTTCCAACACTTCAATCAGGTAGGGGATTTCCTCTAAGATTTTCTCCTCACTCCCTTTCTTGCCCATCCCAAAGTTTCTAAGGTTTGTCAGGGCAAAGCGCCTCATCTCTTTCCATGAGTCTCCATTGGCAAACAGAATCCCTGTAGAGAACGTAGTTTGTTTCCATGACAATTCAAAGTGTAATATTAATAAATAATATTTACTATAATATGCCATTTAATAATGATCATGTACACACACACATATATATATATATATATATATATAGGATGCAGAGATACTTTGGCAGATTATATATATATACATAATCTGCCAAAGTATCTCTGCATCCTATATATATATATATATATATATATGTATGTGTGTGTGTACATGATCATTATCATGTACACACATGGTGAATGCAGAGATCAGGCTGTCATCCTCTGCAAATAATATAAATGTCTAAAATAGTTACAGATGATCATGACCAGAAAGGATGCAGAGATACTTTGGCAGATATATATATACATAATCTGCCAAAGTATCTCTGCATCCTTTCTGGTCATGATCATCTGTAACTATTTTAGACATTTATATTATTTGCAGAGGATGACAGCCTGATCTCTGCATTCACCATTCTAGCCTGATCTCTGCATTCACCATTCTAGTCTGATATCTGCATTCACCATTCTAGTCTGATCTCTGCATTCACCATTCTAGCCTGATCTCTGCATTCACACTTCTAGCCTGATCGTTACATTCACCATTCTAGCCTGATCTCTGCATTCACCATTCTAGCCTGATCTCTGCATTCACCATTCTAGCCTGACCTCTGCATTCACCATTCTAGCCTGACCTCTGCATTCACCATTCTAGCCTGACCTCTGCATTCACCATTCTAGCCTGACCTCTGCATTCACCATTCTAGCCTGACCTCTGCATTCACCATTCTAGCCTGACCTCTGCATTCACCATTCTAGCCTGACCTCTGCATTCACCATTCTAGCCTGACCTCTGCATTCACCATTCTAGTCTGATCTTTACATTCACCATTCTAGTCTCAAATGTCAGAAATTAGTGGTATTATTAAAAATTAACTTGTCAGCTATTGGATCACTTTCAACCAATCAGAGGACAGCCTAATTCAAACACAGTATTTGGCAACATTGTTTGTAAACCCAACCACTGTTTCTGCGAGGGCATTGATTGGACCAGACATTTTCTGGCTTATTCCAAAAGCCAATCTATTGGATAAAGGGCAGGCTGATATACATGCAGTAAAACAGAATGGTGAATGCAGCAATCAGACTTGTTCCACCAGGCTAGAATAAGACTTTCAACAGATTGTAATGCATTTAATTTCCAACTCATCTCAAAGTGTCTGAAATTGATTGTGTATCTCAATAAAGTGTATTTAAAGTAACTGTTAGGTGAAAATCTCTCTTTAAAAGTTCATAATTTGTTAACTCGTACCCACAATGTTGTTGACTCATCCTATACTCATATTTGTGGCCAACACATACATTGGAGAACAAACTGTTTTAGCTTATTCATAGACTGCTTCAGATTAAGGAAATCAATAAGACAGGTGAACTATCCCTTTAAGAATAGGACATAGCCAGCAGAAGAGTAAAATGTCATTACCATGTCCTTGGTTGAAATCATAGAACACAGGAGTGATGTCCCTGTCCCCAAAGTCCTCTGCCTGGTTGACCAGCGCCTGCTTGACCGTCTTGTATCCTGCCAGAACAATCACTTTCTTGGGTCCAAAATGAACCGTGAAGATGGAACCATATTTTTTGGAGAGCTGGACAGAAAGTATACATAAAGTACACCATAGACTCAGTTATGTCTCGTAATGATCTCTGACTAAGCACATAACTGGACATATCATACAGCTTGTTTAACATGTTTCAGTCAAGAAATAGCGTGAAGACAGTGGTTTACAGTTGATGTCAGACCTACGTTCAAATACCAGTCAATGTAATTGAAGTACTTACAAACAATTAGTATTTAGACAAAGTTTTTTATTGGAAATACATTTGGAAAGTATTGGTGTCGAGCTCCCACTCCCAATGTCACCGGTCTACTAATCACTGGTCCTGGCAACCCATCTTTATGCACACCTGGCAACCCATCTTTATTCACACCTGGCAACCCATCTTTATGCACACCTGGCAACCCATCTTTATGCACACCTGGCAACCCATCTTTATGCACACCTGGCAACCCATCTTTATTCACACCTGGCAACCCATCTTTATGCACACCTGGCAACCCATCTTTATTCACACCTGGCAACCCATCTTTATGCACACCTGGCAACCCATCTTTATTCACACCTGGCAACCCATCTTTATGCACACCTGGCAACCCATCATTATGTACACATGGCAACCCATCATTATGCACACCTGGCAACCATCATTATGCACACATGGCAACCATCATTATGTACACCTGGCAACCATCTTTATGCACACCTGGCAACCATCATTGTGCACAACTGGCAACCATCATTATGCACACCTGGCAACCCATCATTATGCACACCTGGCAACCCATCATTATGCACACCTGGCAACCATCATTATGCACACCTGGCAACCATCATTATGCACACCTGGCAACCATCATTACGCAGACATGGCAACCCATCTTTATGCACACATGGCAACCATCATTACGCACACCTGCGACTCAGTCACACCTGGACTTCATTACTCCCTTGATTACCTACCCTTTAAAAAGCATTATTTTATAATCCGTCATCAGATAGTATTGTTTGTCTGGTCATGTCATTAACTGCACCGGTCATTAACTGCACCTATGTTACAAGTGGCATGTATTTACAACTACTTGTTATTTTTATTTGATGTAGTTGTTTTTGGCTGTGTATTAGAAAATACTCAAACACAAAATGTCAAATAATTAAGTACACTATGTATTTGAACCCAGGTCTGTTATAACAAGATCCCTGAAGGGATATTCCAGGGTGCATCTCGGCGCCGAAGACGTGGATGTCGATTATGGCAGCCCCCCGCACCTCTCTGATTCAGAGGGGTTGTGTTAAATGCGGAAGACACATTTCAGTTGAATGAGTTCAGTTGTACAAATGACCAGGTATCCCCTTTACTTTCAATATTCTAAAGTGGCCTCCTCTCTTTCCTTGCAACACATTGGTCACTGTCACAAAGTATTTTGTCCATAGCCTGGTTCCCAACAAAAAACATCTGGGACCAGGCTACTTGGGCAGGACATATATATCTATTGAAATACACTACAGAATAGAACACTAAACAACATTAACCAGCTAAAAGCATGTACAATGTGCCAGAGTTCATTCATCAGTTTGCTTACTGAACTTTTCAAACCTGGTGAAACAGCAAAAAAACTATATAAGTGAGATAAAACAGATCAAATCAACATGTTTTGTTCTGAAAGCAAAGGATGACTTCATCTTACCTCGCAGAGAGTGCAGTAGGGCTTCTTGAGGTCCAGCTGGAGCATGTTACCAAGCAGGGGCAGCGGCCTCGGTCCTGGAGGCTCCTTCCCCTGTTCCTCAGAGCTGGAACCAGAGGAGCGGAGGTAGAGGACCAGTAGAAACAGCACAGTACCCAGCAGTGTCACTGTGCTTGATGTCTGTAGAAGACCTTCTATAAGAGACATCTTCAGACTGAGCTCATACACCTTATACTGGGCAAAAAATACAACACATCAATGCTCCGTTATGGAACAAGTGTGTGTGCTCAGAGAACTTCCACGACAACAGAACTCCAATGAATGCTATTTGTATAACCTCCCCACACCACCCTATTGGAGCAAGATGAGAAGAGGGAGGGTACAACCTCAGAGGAGGAGCTAAACAATGCAACTCCAGCAGGTCTGTCTTTATATAATTGTGAAACTCACATGATCTCACCTGCAGGTCATTGACAAACTCTCCATATGATTTGTGTCCTGGTCTTTCCAAAAAAGGTAATACATCGAAAGGCATTTATACGCCCGGCGAAATGGAATTAGGCTGATAGACCAGATGAACACATGTAAACTTGATTGCATCACCAAAGGGATGGTGAGGGTTACATAGATAGAATGAGGTTAAATCTAATCATATTTGGGATTTGATTGTGTTACTAAAGATCTTCAGAAATCCCCCTCCGTTGTCTATATACTTTGAAAACTCTATAAATATCATATAAAAACGATAATAAATTACTGATTGACACATATTTACATCTCCAATCATATATAATAACTTTTTAGACACTTGAAGGTGTTCCACATTTGATGTTTTATTTGTTTAGTGTGAGTCAATGATGATCAGGTAAATGGTCTGGTAAAACTATCTTCAGTGCAGATGCCATTAATAAGTACAAATTCACAGCGCCGACTCGTCCAAGTAGGAGATGAAAGGCTGCCAGATTTGATCAAATGTTGATAATTTATTGTTCAGAATATATCTAATTCTTTCTAAGTGTACAGTGTTTGCCAATTCACTGAGCCATAATTTGGTAGAGGGCACTTCCCTCCTTTTCCAAAACAACAAGATTAGTTTTTTTTGCCGAAATGAGACCGTAAGAGATGAGTTGTTTTGGGGGGTTGGTTAATCCGTTTAGGGACTCAGACACTCCCAGGATTATCAGAAGAGGGTCTGGGTCTATTGAAGTCTCCAAAAATTCAGAGAGGATCCCAAAAATTCCACACCAATAACCATGCAAGCTAGAGCATAGGGCAAAGCAGTGGAGTAGTGTACCCTGCGTAGCCTATCATTTATCACACAAAGGGGATGTATCAGGAAATATCCTATGCAGTTTAGTTTTGGAATAGTGTAATTGGTGTAATACCTTGAATTGTATGAGACAATGTCTGGAGTTAATGGAGCATGTGTGGATATACTCCAAGCTCTCTTCCCAGTCTGCCACCGAAATGTCAGTCCCTAGTTCTTCCTCCCATTTTGCCTTAACGCACTCTCAATTGTAATATATTAATCTACCTTTGATGTGCTGGCCCTGCCACGTGAGCAGTTGGGAGGGGGGGGGGGGATAGGGGGGACTAAAGGGGGGGGGTGACATCTACCCTCTTTCTTTCTACATGTCCTTGTTCTGTATGTCGTGTTTTGTATTATTTGTTTTGTACCTTGAACTCTGTACCTTGAACTCTGGGTCTTGTTGTTTCTGTCTGCTCTTTTATGTTTAGATGAGAATTGTATACCTGTCTTGTATACCTATACACCATTCTTGTGTGTGTTCAATAAAAAATATTTGAAACGTAAAACTATCTTCAGTGCAGACAGTGGGAGGAAGAACAGGTCAGGCTGGATCCCAATAATCCCTCTGCCACGAGGTTACAAAGGTCAGTTTACACATTCCAAAGACAGAATACATTTCCAATCTCTGTAAAAGTCTGAAAACCTCTTCTTGAATAGAGGGAAGCATAACTAACAGAAGTCACCTTAGCCCTGCATATACAGATACTTCATTAAAATACAACATTCATCATAGTCCTATATTTGTATATCATGTGTCGTCTAAGCCAGAAGTCGACCCACGATTTAATTTGCTCTCCAAAAGTTTTGTCATTTCTTTTTTAAGATTTGAGTGGAGATCTGCTTCCCCAACCTCCCACTCTCAATGGGTTAGTATGTCTCATCTCTCCTTTAAATGGATCAAATGAGGTTCACTACCCATGGTGCTACTGACAAATCTACAAAGGTATGGCAGCTTTTCATTTCATTTGTAATCAGATCCACATCTCTGGCTTTTGAGTGACTAGAGATTATTCTTCCCGAGAACTTCATGACTCAAGCATTGCATTTGTTAATAAATGTTGAAGTGGCAAATACATAGAGTTCCATTTGCTACAGTTTAAAAATTAATGTTTGTTGACAGAAGAGACCTCTGACACATTGTATCCACAAAACATAACTTGTGTTCTTTAACCTCAAAAGTAAACTGACTTCAAGTTGTCTTTATCAGTATCTATAGAACGTGTCAAGTAGTTTCTGTGGACACTCCCCTCAAGGTCTGAATACCCATACTTGCATCCTAAATACACTGAACAAAAATATAAACACAACATGTAAAGTGTTGGTCCCATGTTTCATGAGCTGAAATAAAAGATCCCAGAAATGTTCCATATGCAGAAAAAGCAAAATCTGAGCACAAATGTGTTTACATCCCTGTTGGTGAGCACCACAAATGTGTTTACATCCCTGTTGGTGAGCACCACAAATGTGTTTACATCCCTGTTGGTGAGCACCACAAATGTGTTTACATCCCTGTTGGTGAGCAACACAAATGTGTTTACATCCCTGTTGGTGAGCACCACAAATGTGTTTACATCCCTGTTGGTGAGCACCACAAATGTGTTTACATCCCTGTTGGTGAGCACCACAAATGTGTTTACATCCCTGTTGGTGAGCACCACAAATGTGTTTACATCCCTGTTGGTGAGCACCAAAAATGTGTTTACATCCCTGTTGGTGAGCACCACAAATGTGTTTACATCCCTGTTGGTGAGCACCACAAATGTGTTTACATCCCTGTTGGTGAGCACCACAAATGTGTTTACATCCCTGTTGGTGAGCACCACAAATGTGTTTACATCCCTGTTGGTGAGCACCACAAATGTGTTTACATCCCTGTTGGTGAGCACCACAAATGTGTTTACATCCCTGTTGGTGAGCACCAAAAATGTGTTTACATCCCTGTTGGTGAGCACCACAAATGTGTTTACATCCCTAATGGTGAGCACCACAAATGTGTTTACATCCCTGTTGGTGAGCACCACAAATGTGTTTACATCCCTGTTGGTGAGCACCACAAATGTGTTTACATCCCTCTTGGTGAGCACCACAAATGCCTGAAGCTTCCGCGGTTGTGTTCAAATGTAGGCCTTAGCACTCATTCTGATCTCATTCCTGATGATCAGTGCTTTAGTTTATTATCTTGCTGTCCAATGGTACTGAATTTGAGATGCACCCAACTGTCCACATTGTTCTGTGCATTAGCCTTTTGATTTGAAAAGTTTTAGTGTTTGTACTAGGCTATTTGATTTAATGTCTATACACTATATATACTAAAATGTGTGGACACGCCTTCAAATTTGTGGATTTGGCTATTTCAGCCACACCCGTTGCTTACAGGGAAGTAAAATTGAGAACACAGCCATACAATCTCCATAAACAAACATTGACAGTAGAATGGTTCTTACTGAAGAGCTCAGTGACTGTAAACGTGGTACCGTCATAGGATGCCACCTTTCCAACAAGTCAGTTTGTGAAATGTCTGCCCTGCCAGAGCTGCCCCGGTCAACTGTAAGTGCTGTTATTGTGAAGTGGAAAGGCCTAGGAGCAACAACGTCTCAGCTGCGAAGTGATAGGCCACACAAGCTCACAGAGCGGGACCGCTGAATGCTGAAGCGCATAGCGTGTAAAATCCGCTGTCCTCGGTTGCAACACTCACTACCAAGTTCCACACTGCCTCTGGAAGCAACGTCAGCACAATAACTGTCCATCAGGAGCTTCATGAAATGGGTTTCCATGGCCGAGTACCCGCACACAAGCCTAAGATCACCATGCGCAATGCCAAGGCTAGAGTGGTGTAAAGCTCACCGCCATTGGACCGGAGCAGTGGAAACGTGTTATCTGTATTGATGAATCACGTTTCACCCCCTGGCAGTCCGACTGATGAATCTGGGTTTGGCGGATGCCAGGTAAATGCTACCTGTCCAATGCATAGTGCCAACCGTAAAGTTTGGTGGAAGTGGAATAATGGTCTGGGGCTGTTTTTGATGGTTCAGGCTTGGCTCCTTAGTTCCAGTGAAGGAAAATCTTAACGCTACATCATTCTGCATTCAGATAATTCTGTGCTTCCAACTTTGTGGCACAAGTTTGGGGAAGGCTCTGTCCTGTTTCAGCATTACAATGCCCCCATGCATAAAGTGAGGTCCATACAGAAACGGTTTGTCGAGATCGGTGTGGAAGAACTTGACTGACGTGCACAGAGCCCTGACATCAACCCCATCGAACACCTTTGGGATGAATTGGAATGCCGACTGTGAGCTAGTCCTAATCGCCCAACATCAGTGCCCGACCTCACTAATGCTCTTCTGGCTGAATGGAAGCAAGTCCCTGCAGCAATGTTCCAACATCTAGTGGAAAGCCTTCCCAGAAGAGTGGAGGCTATTATAGCAGGAAAGGGGGGACTGTTAAGGGATTTTTTAAAATCAATAATGACTAATTATGTATACATTTCAATCAGTACTGACTAATCAGAATACTATTATGTCACTGTATAGATGTATGAATTTTATTTTAATCCTAGTACTGAATATAATGTGGGTAAATATAATCAAGAATTAGAACAATGACTGTCTGTTCCTTGGTAGAAATGAATGAACTTATCATCAGACTGGCTAGAATGCTTATCTACACAGGGAGACCTTGTCTCGGTCATAAATTATATTAAATTGGTCGGATACGATGTGGGAAGGCTTGAGATACTGCCTTTGTACCAGGGTGGGAGAAGAGACGGGACAGTTCGAAAAACTAAGGACGTCATTTTCAGTTTATAACCTGTGGTAAACTGTATCGTGTTCAATACTCTCGAGAATAAACGCTACAGATTGGTTTTGAGACTGGTCTCTGTCCATTTTATGCAAATAATAGTCTTACAAATTCTTAGGAGTGGACAGAGTGTTTAATTTAATTGGGTATTAAAACATATCGGAATTTAATTCCCGTAACAATTGGTTCTTCGAACCGGGATCTAAAATACCCGTCTCTGTCATATGAAAGTCGTATGCCGAAAATCGTGCACGAGCGGGTCTGGTCCCGTTATTTAAGACCTGGCCTCTGAATTGAGGTTAAAGACCAGGCCGGTGTACACCCCAGACCGACAGGGACGGTGACTAGATCCAACGAACATTGCTTTTCCCAGTCGGCGACAAGGTCAGTAGCCTATATTCTCGATTCTTGGGGGAATGATTTAAGTTATCTTTGATTTGATGTTCAATTCAATTTCTAGAATTGATCAATAATGGGAGCTTTACTATTCCCACAGGGTTTTGTATAACCGATATACACTGGGTTATGTATGACCGATATACACTGGGCAGGTTCGCAAAAACCTGCGGCAACGTGCACTACCGTAAATAAACTAAACTTAATCATGAGAGGCATGTTCGCCCGAGATTAATTAAATGAGGCCTCACCTCATGGTTACACTAGTGACCATATCCCCCGCGCATCCTGCAAAGGCGGAGGTGTTGCTAACATTTATGATAGCTAGTTTCAATTTACCCAAAAAAAGACTGGGTTTTCGAATTTTGAGCTTCTAGTCATGAAATCTATGCAGCCTACTCAATCACTTTTTATAGCTACTGTTTACAGGCCTCCTGGGCCATATACAGCTTTCCTCACTGAGTTCCCTGAATTCCTATCGGACCTTATAGTCATGGCAGATAATATTCACATTTTTTGTGACTTTAATATTCACATGGAAAAGTCCACAGACCCACTCCAAAAGGCTTTCTGAGCCATCATCGACTCAGTGGGTTTTGTCCAACATGTCTCCCGACCTACTCACTGCCATAGTCCTACTCTGGACCTAGTTTTGTCCCGTAAGAATAAATGTTGTGGATCTGAAGCTAACTTAAAAGCAGCATTCCCCAAGAGAGGATGGCTTTCACTTCAGCATTGATAAATTCATGAACTTCTTTGACGAAAAGATCATGATCATTAGAAAGCAAATTACGGACTACTTAAATCTGTGTATTCCTCCAAAGCTCAGTTGTCCTGAGTCTGCACAACTCTACCAGGACCTAGGATCAAGAGAGACACTCAACTTTTTTAATACTGTATCTCTTGACACGTTGAAGAAAATAATCATGGCCTCTAAACCTTCAAGCTGCATACTGGACCCTATTCCAACTAAACTACTGAAAGAGCTGCTTCCTGTACTTGGCCCTGCTATGTTGAACATAAAAAACGGCTCTCTATCCACCAGATGTGTACCAAACTCACTAAAAGTGGCAGTAATAAAGCCTCTTTTGAAAAAGCCAAACTTTTACCCAGAAAATATAAAAAACAAATCAAATCAAAGTGTATTTGTCACGTGCGCCGAATACAACAGGTGAAACCTTACAGTGAAATGCTTACTTACAGGCTCTAACCAATAGTGAAAGAAAGGTGTTAGGTGAACAATAGGTAAGTGGTAAAGAAATAAAACAACAGTAAAAAGACAGGCTACATACAGTAGCGAGGCTACATACAGACACCGGTGAGTCAGGCTGATTGAGGTAGAATGTACATGTAGATATGATTACGCAAATATGATGAACAGAGAGTAGCAGTAGCATAAAAGAGGGGTTGGCGGGTGGTGGGTGGAGGGACACAATGCAGATAGCCCGGTTAGCCAATGTGCGGGAGCACAGGTTGGTCGGCCCAATTGAGGTAGTAAGTAAGTGAATGTATAGTTAAAGAGAATATTCATATATGATAAACAGAGAATAGCAGCAGCGTAAAAAGAGGGGTTGGGGGAGGGGGTGGGGGGCACATAATGCACATTTTTAGGGCCTTCCTCTGACACCGCCTGGTGTAGAGGTCCTGGATGGCAGGCAGCTTAGCCCCAGTGATGTACTGGGCTGTACGCACTACCCTCTGTAATTCCTTGCGGTCAGAGGCCAAGCAATGGATGAACCAGGCAGTGATGCTCTCGATGTTGCAGCTGTAGAACCTTTTGAGGATCTCAGGACCCATGTCAAATCTTTTCAGTTTCCTGAGGGGGAATAGGCTTTGTCGTGCCCTCTTCACGACTGTCTTGGTGTGTTTGGCCCATTCTAGTTTGTTGTTGATGTGGACACTTGAAGCTCTCAACCTGCTCCACTACAGCAGCGTCGATGAGAATGGGGGCGTGCTTGGTCCTCCTTTTCCTGTAGTCCACAATCATCTCCTTAGTATTGGTTACATTGAGGCATAGGTTGTTATTCGAGCACCACATGGCCAGGTCTCTGACCTCCTCCCTATAGGCTGTCTCGTCGTTGTCGGTGATCAGGCCTACCACTGTTGCGTCGTCTGCAAACTTAATGATGGTGTTGGAGTCGTGCCTGGCCATGCAGTCGTGGGTGACCAGGGAGTACAGGAGGGCATAGAAGTTATTTTGCTCGTCTGGTAGGCCTGCGTCACTGGGCAGCTCGCAGCTGTGCTTCCCTTTGTAGTCTGTAATAGTTTGCAAGCCCTGCCACATGAGACGAGTGTCGAAGACGGTGTAGTATGATTCAATCTTAGCCCTCTATTGATGCTTTGCCTGTTTGATGGTTCGTCGCAGGGCATAGCAGGATTTCTTGTAAGCTTCCGGGTTTAGAGTCTGGCACCTTGAAAGCGGCATCTCTACCCTTTAGCTCAGTGCGAATGTTGCCTGTAATCCATGGCTTCTGGTTGGGGTATGTACATACAGTCACTGTGGGGACGACGTCCTCAATGCACTTATTGATAAAGCCAGTGACTGATGTGGTGTACTCCTCAATGCCATCGGAGGAATCCCGGAACATGTTCCAGTCTGTGCTAACAAAACAGTCCTGTAGTTTAGCCTCTGCTTCATCTGACCACTTATTTTATAGACCAAGTCGCTGGTGCTTCCTGCTTTAATTTTTGCTTGTAAGCAGGAATCAGGAGGATAGACTTTTGGTCGGATTTATCAAATGGAGGGCGAGGGAGAGCTTTGTACGCGCGTCTGTGTGTTGAGTACAGGTGATCTAAAATGTGTTTCCCTCTGGTTGCACATTTAGCATGTTGATAGAAATTTGATAGAACTGATTTTAGTTTCCCTGCATTAATTTCTCCAGCCACTAGGAGCGCCACCTCTGGGTGAGTGGTTTCTTGTTTGCTTATTTCCTTATACAGCTGACTGAGTGCGGTCTTACTGCCAGCATCTGTCTGTGGTGGTAAATAAACAGCCACGAAAAATATAGCTGAAAACTCTCTAGGCAAGTAGTGTGGCCTGCAATTTATCACAATATACTCTACTTCAGGCGAGCAAAATCTAGAGACTTCCTTAGATTTTGTGCACCAGCTGTTGTTTACAAATATGCACAGACTGTTTTCTGTGAGTCTGATACTAATTACTGACAGCATACTAATTACTGACTTTTGTCAAAAGGTCACTGTCCTTTCCGGGAAGTATGGCATCAAGAAATGGGTGGCCTGTGATGCACAATCCAGCTACCCTTGGAAGATGCAAGTCTACAGTACATAGGGAAGCCGACCAGTGGAGGCCAGGAGAAGAACCAGGGTATCCTGGTATCCATGTGACAGATGGACTGAGGGGGCACAATGTCACGTGTGACAATTTCTTCACCTTTTATGAACTCAGCCAGCAGCTCCTGAAGAGGAAGATCACCATGGTTGGCACAGTTAGAAAGAACAAGCCTGAGCTCCCTCTACACTTCTCACAACAAGGGGAAGAGAGGCCTTCTCATCAAAGTTTGTGTCCAACCCCACCACCACTCTAGTTTCTCACCTCCCAAAGAGGAACAATAATGTGGTCTTCCGGAGCACAGCCATCATCCTGGAGTACAACCACAACAAAGGAGGCATGGACAACCTGGGCAAGGTGTTTAGTTAAGTTTAGTTTATTAATTAAAAAACAAGCACACATAAAACTTAAAAGCCATACTTGCACATGAATCAAATCATCGAGGATAACACACAATGAAGTCTGGGACTTATTTCCATTGTGGTCCTCGAGACAAGACGGCTAGACAAGATCCAACACAGTATGGCAGTAAAATAATAACACAACAACATAGAAGAAGAACATTATCTCATCATTCCAGGTACATCATAGGGGTTATTCATATATGCACAGAAGACATTTGTTTTCCATTATTGTTAAAGCTGCCCAGAGAGGACGTTGTTTTTATAGTCAGAGGCAACTCATTCCATTCTGAGGCTCCAGTATACAAGAAAGTACCTTCCCCAGCATTACTACTACCTGTATTATTACTACCTGTATAAGCACACATCAGCAACACCTGATCTGGTGCTGTGATTGTGTGCATCCCTAACATGAGGAAAGTAATCCCTTAGATATCTGGGCGCAGGACCATAAATACTCTTGTACACCAAACCTAGTCTAATCTGGGACACCATAGCCTCAACAGGCAGCCAGTTTAGTTTCTGAAAGCAGCTCCTGCCTATGTGAGTACATGGACTCACCTTCAAAACTACCCTGATCAGCTTATTCTGGGCTATCTGGAGCTTCCCCTTTTTTGCCCGCTTTGAGGACAATACAGTGCCACTGACACGGCCCGCAACCAAAACATGCGGACTCTCCTTCACTGCAGCCGAAGTGAGTAAAGCATTTAAACGTGTTAACCCTCGCAAGGCTGCAGGCCCAGACGGCATCCCCAGCCGCGCCCTCAGAGCATGCGCAGACCAGCTGGCTGGTGTGTTTACGGACATATTCAATCAATCCCTATCCCAGTCTGCTGTTCCCACATGCTTCAAGAGGGCCACCATTGTACCTGTTCCCAAGAAAGCTAAGGTAACTGAGCTAAACGACTACCGCCCCGTAGCACTCACTTCCGTCATCATGAAGTGCTTTGAGAGACTAGTCAAGGACCATATCACCTCCACCCTACCTGACACCCTAGACCCACTCCAATTTGCTTACCGCCCAAATAGGTCCACAGACGATGCAATCTCAACCACACTGCACACTGCCCTAACCCATCTGGACAAGAGGAATACCTATGTCAGAATGCTGTTCATCGACTACAGCTCAGCATTTAATACCATGGTACCCTCCAAACTCATCATCAAGCTCGAGACCCTGGGTCTCGACCCCGCAACTGGGTACTGGACTTCCTGACGGGCTGCCCCCAGGTGGTGAGGGTAGGTAACAACATCTCCACCCCACTGATCCTCAACACTGGGGCCCCACAAGGGTGCGTTCTGAGCCCTCTCCTGTACTCCCTGTTCACCCACGACTGCGTGGCCATGCACGCCTCCAACTCAATCATCAAGTTTGCGGACGACACAACAGTGGTAGGCTTGATTACCAACAACGACAAGACGGCCAACAGGGAGGAGGTGAGGGCCCTCGGAGTGTGGTGTCAGGAAAATAACCTCACAATCAACGTCAACAAAACTAAGGAGATGATTGTGGACTTCAGGAAACAGCAGAGGGAACACCCCCCTATCCACATCGACGGGACAGTAGTTGAGGGTAGCAAGTTTTTTTTTTTACATTTATTTTTATTTTTACCCCTTTTTCTCCCCAATTTCGTGGTATCCAATTGTTGTAGTAGCAATTGGCAACCTTGGTTAGCACCTGGCAACCTTGGTTAGCGCACACTGCGCCCGGCCCGCCACAGGAGTCGCTGGTGCGCGATGAGACAAGGACATCCCTATCGACCAAGCCCGCCCTTAGCCGGACGACGCTAGGCCAATTGTGCGTCACCCCACGGACCTCCCGGTCGCGGCTGGTTACGACAGAGCCTGGGCGCGAACCCAGGGACTCTGATGGCACAGCGCCCTTAACCACTGCACCACCAGGGAGGACCCGGGTAGTAAGTTTTAAGTTCCTCGGCATACACATCACAGACAAACTGAATTGGTCCACCCACACAGACAGCATCGTGAAGAAGGCGCAGCAGCGCCTCTTCAACCTCAGGAGGCTTGTCACCAAAAGCACTCACAAACTTCTACAGATGCACAATCGAGAGCATCTTGTCGGGCTTTATCACCGCCTGGTACGGCAACTGCTCCGCCCACAACCGTAAGGCTCTCCAGAGGGTAGTGAGGTCTGCACAACGCATCACCGGGGGCAAACTACCTGCCCTCCAGGACACCTAAACCACCCGATGTCACAGGAAGGCCATAAAGATCATTAAGGACAACAACCACCCGAGCCACTGCCTGTTCACCCCGCTATCATCCAGAAGGTGAGGTCAGTATAGGTGCATCAAAGCTGGGACCGAGAGACTGAAAAACAGCTTCTATCTCAAGGCCATCAGACTGTTAAACAGCCACCACTAACATTGAGTGGCTGCTGCCAACACACTGACTCAACTCCAACCACTTTAATAATGGGAATTGATGTAAAATATATCACTAGCCACTTTAAACAATGCTACTTAATATAATGTTTACATACCCTACATTATTTATCTCATATGTATACGTATATACTGTACTCTATATCATCTACTGCATCTTTATGTAATACATGTATCACTAGCCACTTTAAACTATGCCACTTTGTTTCCATACTCATCTCATATGTATTTACTGTACTCGATACCATCTACTGCATCTTGCCTATGCCGCTCTAAACCATCACTCATTCATATATCTTTATGTACATATTCTTTATCCCTTTACACTTGTGTGTATACAGTGGGGCAAAAAAGTATTTAGTCAGCCACCAATTGTGCAAGTTCTCCCACTTAAAAAGATGAGAGAGGCCTGTAATTTTCATCATAGGTACACTTCAACGATGACAGACAAACTGAGAAAAAAAGTCCAGAAAAATCACATGGTAGGAATTTTAATGAATTTATTTGAAAATTATGGTGGAAAATAAGTATTTGGTCAATAACAAAAGTTTATCTCAATACTTTGTTATATACCCTTTGTTGGCAATGACAGTGGTCAAACGTTTTCTGTAAGTCTTCACAAGATTTTCACACACTGTTGCTGGTATTGTTGCTGGTATTTTGGCCCATTCCTCCATGCAGATCTCCTCTAGAGCAGTGATGTTTTGGGGCTGTTGCTGGGAAACACGGACTTTCAACTCCCTCCAAAGATTTTCTATGGGGTTGAGATCTGGAGACTGGCTAGGCCACTCCAGGACCTTGAAATGCTTCTTACGAAGCCACTCCTTCGTTGCCCGGGCGGTGTGTTTGGGATCATTGTCATGCTGAAAGACCCAGCCACGTTTCATCTTCAATGCCCTTGCTGATGGAAGGAGGTTTTCACTCAAAATCTCACAATACATGGCCCCATTCGTTCTTTCCTTTACATGGACCAGTCGTCCTGGTCCCTTTGCAGAAAAACAACCCCAAAGCATGATGTTTCCACCCCCATGCTTCACAGTAGGTATGGTGTTCTTTGGATGCAACTCAGCATTCTTTGTCCTCCATACACGACGAGTTGAGTTTTTACCAAAAAGTTATATTTTGGTTTCATCTGACCATATGACATTCTCCCAATCTTCTTCTGGATCATCCAAATGCTCTCTAGCAAACTTCAGACGGGCCTGGACATGTACTGGCTTAAGCAGGGGGACACATCTGGCACTGCAGGATTTGAGTCCCTGGCGGCGTAGTGTGTTACTGATGGTAGGCTTTGTTACTTTGGTCCCAGCTCTCTGCAGGTCATTCACTAGGTCCCCCCGTGTGGTTCTGGGATGTTTGCTCACCGTTCTTGTGATCATTTTGAGCCAACGGTGTGAGATCTTGCGTGGAGCCCCAGATCGAGGGAGATTATCAGTGGTCTTGTATGTCTTCCATTTCCTAATAATTGCTCCCACAGTTGATTTCTTCAAACCAAGCTGCTTACCTATTGCAGATTCAGTCTTCCCAGCCTGGTGCAGGTCTACAATTTTGTTTCTGGTGTCCTTTGACAGCTCTTTGGTCTTGGCCATAGTGGAGTTTGGAGTGTGACTGTTTGAGGTTATGGACAGGTGTCTTTTATACTGATAACAAGTTCAAACAGGTGCCATTAATACAGGTAACGAGTGGAGGACAGAGGAGCCTCTTAAAGAAGAAGTTACAGGTCTGTCAGAGCCAGACATCTTGCTTGTTTGTAGGTGACCAAATACTTATTTTCCACCATAATTTGCAAATAAATTCATAAAAAATCCTACAATGTGATTTTCTGGATTTGTTTTCTCATTTTGTCTGTCATAGTTGAAGTGTACCTATGATGAAAATTACAGGCCTCTCTCATCTTTTTAAGTGGGAGAACTTGCACAATTGGTAGCTGACTAAATACTTTTTTGCCTCACTGTAAGGTAGTAGTTTTGAAATTGTTAGTTAGATTACTCGTTGGTTATTACTGCATTGTCGGAACTAGAAGCACAAGCATTTCGCTACACTCGCATTAACATCTGCTGACCATGTGTATGTGACTAATAAAATTTGATTTGATAAGTTTAGATAAGCCCCAAACCAGGAAGTACTAGCATAATCAAAATGTTATTGAATGAGGGCAGTAGCTAGCACTTTCATGGAGTCCTTATCAAGCAGCTTGGACTTTCTAGCCAAAAACTTAGTCCTGGCATTAACCTTCCCTAGCACCTTATTGGCCATGCTCACACCTCCCAAGCTTCCATCAAGGATACATCCCAGGTAGCTAACAGAGGTTTTAGTTGTCAGCACCTCACCCCCTAACTCCACTCTGATTTCAGACAACCTACACACTTTAGGTCTGGATCCAAAAATAATTGCTAAGTGCAGAGAGTGCTTATTATCTTGAAGCCATTTGCTAATGTTAGTAAGCTCTGTGCTAAGTATGCTCTCCAACAGAGTTTTACTTTTGTGAGACACCAGAAGTGTACAGTCATCCACATAAAGAAAAAGACGGCAAGAACGAGCATCTTTCATATGGTTAATATACAATAAAAACAGCAGAGGCCCAAGCACGCTCCACTGCGGAACGCCACAACTCATTGGTTTTGCCTGAGATGGTGAACCATTAACCTCTACTGATAAATAGGACTTTACCCAGCCTAGAGGGACACTGCCTCCAGTTTGGAGATTAGGAGACAGTGGTTAACTGTATCAAAGGCCTTCTGTAGGTCAAGCAGTACCATTCCACACAGATTTCCCTCATCAATCTCTTTCCTGATGAAGTCAGTCAAGTAAAGTAGACATGAATCAGTGGAGTATGTTTTTCTAAAAACCTGACTGAAAATCATACATTAGACCCTGTCTGTTAACATATTCATATATTTTCTCATGTACAATTCTCTCCGAGATCTTTGATGTTACACAGAGGATAGATACAGGCCTATAATTCCCAGGGTCAGACTTCATCCCCTTCTTATATAGAGGTATAACTTTAGCTTGTTTCATGTCCCTGGGAAAGGTACCTTGTTCAAGAGTGAGATTAATGAAATGTGTAATACAAGGGCCAATTTGCTCAGCAGAATCTATTAGAAACCTTGCAGGAATATTATCCAGGCCTGTGACTTTGGAGCATTTAAGCTCTGCCAGCATACTGACTATTTTGGCTGTTACTACCTTTGCAAAAGAAAAAGAGTTTGGCTGAACCCCTAACTCTACATAATAGGTATTGAGTTGGTTGCTTCCATACAAACCAGAACTGGTGGGCAGCTTGCTAACCAGCTTGCTGGCAACAGAAGTTTAAAAAAAAGAGTTTAATTCATTGGAAACCTTTGCTTTTTCATATACCATCTCCCCTTTGATGTTCAGTCCAATACTGTTTAGTATGTTTTTGGTAGTACTACTACAGCCTAGTTCCTTAAATGATTTCCAAAGCTTTTTAGGGTCGTTTTTGTTTTCAATGATTTTCTCAGCAAAGTAACCCCTCTTAGCTTCATCCATCCTGCTCTGTGCTTCATCCATCCTCCTCTGTGCTTCATCCATCCTCCTCTGTGCTTCATCCATCCTCCTCTGTGCTTCATCCATCCTCCTCTGTGCTTCATTTCTGTGACGTTTATATAGGACAAAATCATGCTGCTCTTGTACATTTTTGAAAGGCCTTATTCCTTGCTTGGATAGATTCTAGAATCTCATGATTAAACCAAGGGCTAGATCTCTGCTTTACCCTGACCCGTCTAAATGGGAGCCATCACATTCACCACATCAAGGAATCTACATTTAAAGGCTTCCCAGGCACTGTCTTTCCCTACACTATCGAGCACAGATGACCAGTCAATTTTACCCACTTCCTCACTAAACTTTTCTACACATTATTCTTTGAGTCCTCAGATTATAACAGTTTTGTGACACTTAAATATATAATTACAAATTCTCCTTGTGCAAAATGTAATAAAATGATCACTGATTCCATAGACTATTACTCCACTCTGCGATACTTTAGATTGATCAGACACCAATATTAAGTCATTTGTACTTTGCCCTGTTTCACATATCCTGGTGGGATCTTTTATCATTTGGGTCAGAGAAAGTGATCTACAGAAGTGCATAAATACATTGTGGGTTGGGCTTTTCTTTCTGCAGACATCAGTATTGAAATCCCCCAACAAAATTATTTCCTTCAACAGGGAATCATTACAGTTTGACAACACAATTTCAAGACCTTCATAGAATGCATTCTGCTTGGGCAGCCTATAACACACCCCCAACAAAATTGGCTTGGTTTTGGGAAGGCAGATATCCAGCCAGACAATCTCCAGATCAGCTGTTTTTAAATTTGTATTTCACCTTTATTTAACCAGGTAGGCTAGTTGAGAACAAGTTCTCATTTACAACTGCGACCTGGCCAAGATAAAGCATAGCAGTGTGACACAGACAACACAGAGTTACACATGGAGTAAACAATAAACAAGCCAATAGCACAATAAACAAGTCAATGACACAGTAGAAAAAAGAAGGTCTATATACAGTGTGTGCAAATGGCATGAGGAGGTAGGCAATAAATAGGCCACAGGAGCGAATAATTACAATTTAGCAGATTAACACTGGAGTGATAAATGAGCAGATGATGATGTGCAAGTAGAGATACTGGTGTGCAAAAGAGCATAAAAGTAAATAAAAACAGTATGGGGATGAGGTAGGTAGATTGGGTGGGCTATTTACAGATGGACTATGTACAGCTGCAGCGATCGGTTAGCTGCTCAGATAGTTGATGTTTAAAGTTGGTGAGGGAAATAAAAGTCTCAAACTTCAGCAATTTTTGCAATTCCTTCCAGTCACTGGCAGCAGAGAACTGGAAGGAAAGGCGGCCAAATGAGGTGTTGGCTTTGGGGGTGATCAGTGAGATATACCTGCTGGAACGTGTGCTACGGGTGGGTGTTGTTATCGTGACCAGTGAACTGAGATAAGGTGGAGTTTACCTACCATAGACTTTTTGATGACCTGGAGCCAGTGGGCCTGGCGACGAATATGTAGCGAGGGCCAGCCGACTAGAGCATACAGGTCGCAGTGGTGGGTGGTATAAGGTGATTTGGTAACAAAACGGATGGCACTGTGATAGACTACATCCAGTTTGCTGAGTAGAGTATTGGAATCTGGTTAAATCCGATCTGACATTATAAGCAATGTCTGATATTACAAACGCACATATTCCCTCACCATTCCAATTCTGAACCTTCCTGACAGAGTAATTACCTATCTCAATTTCTGATTCACAAACAGATGAATCCAACCATGTCTCAATAAAACATAAGACACCTACCTCTGATTTGCAAACCAACAGGCGTATCTCATCAATCTTCGGTAGTAGACTTCGGATGTTTAAGTACACAAAATGTAAGCCCTTCTTCCCAAAGGCCCCATTGATTTCCCGATCCACTTGTAATTCGCCTCCCACTGCCCTGCCATCTTCCCACTGCCCTGCCTCCGGTGGCCTCTCTGTCGCCATGGAACACCCCTCCCCAGGTGCCACTCCATCATACTCACCACCATGTCCCCCGTCATTCGCCTCTGGTTGCTTCCACTCTGCTGTGGACCCCCCCTCCTCCGGTGGCCTCTCTGTCGCCATGGAGCACCCCTCCCCAGGTGCCACTCCATCGTCCTCACCACCATGTCCCCCGTCACTCGCCTCTGGTTGCTTCCACTCTGCTGTGGACCCCCTCCTCCTCCGGTGCACTCTCCACCCTCGGTAAGTCCTCTGGTCCCACTCCACCTTCAATGCTCACACACCCCGTGGGTACAGCACACCCACAGCAACGGTAGGCTTCATTGACCCCTTGCCCAAAGCTAGAATCGCTGCATTTAAAATGAATCCACTGCGCGCATTCCAAACATACCAAAGCTTTGCTGTTACTCTTTATCCACCACATGGGTGCATAGTCCGTTTGATGGGGTTCGTGATAAAGTGAGGTCCAGGGCATTGATGGATATCAACCGATAAGAGAAGGCATAGAGTTATAAGATCTCCACCATTAATTTGCGATTTCAGACTGGATTTTGATGATCATTTTGGTTTGTGCCAAGGTGCTATGAAAGTTTGGTATATAACATTCTTTCCAAATCCAAAGTGCTGGATGCCATTAAAAGTGTTTGCATGACTGAGAAGTTGCTGAGAATGTACTATTCTTTCATCTAAATAGCAGATGCAATTATTTCCAGTAACATTTAAAATAATTGGAGATTGGATTGGAACTGCAGGAGGATGACTGCCCACTGGCCCCTGGTCATCTTCCATAACGTCATTGATGTGTCATACAATGCCTTCTCAATATGGAACAAGATCAACCCTACCTGGATGCTTGATAAGCTGTTCAGGGGCTGAATATTATAATATCCACCTGAGGCTGCAGCAGACAAGAGGAGGAGATGCCAATTCTGCCCCTCAAAGAAGGACTTTATAAACCAATACTATGCGCTGCACGTGAGATATACATCTAGAAAGTCTGTGCAAACACACGTGCATACTGTCCTACATGTACTAATTACAGTTGATTTATTAATGTTCTTTACGTTTTTGTATCTATTGTATCTGTGGGTGGGGGTAATGGTTTAAAAAAATGGGAGTAGACTAGTATTTTGTATTTTTCATTGTACAGTATATAAGAATATATCACTATGTTGCCAAAAAAAGACTTATTGTTTCCCTTCAATAAAATGCATTCAAAACTACTTTCTGCACATTTCTGCTACACCAGAGCACTGGAGCCCTCCAGGCTCCTCCAGGCTGAATGCCTACTTTAGCCCGGCCCCTCCAGAATGCAGGCACAGGTCGAACCGGGCTGTGGGGGAGCACTGGAGATCTGGTGCTTACCACTCGCACCTCTCCATTAGGCTCAATGCCCACTTACGCCTGGCACGGGCGGAGCGCAGGCATAGGACGAACAGCACCCTCTCAGCTCCCTGGAGACACGGTACGCCGAGCCGGCGCAGGATACCCTGGGCCGAAACGGCGCACCGGAGACCAAACATGCTGGGCTGGCACAACCCGCCCTGGCTGGATGCCTACTCTCGCATGGCACTTGCGGGGGGCTGGCCTATAGCGCTCCGGGCTATGAGCGCGCACTGGCGACACCGTGCGCTTCATCGCATAACACGGTGCCTGACCAGTACTACGCTGCTTCCGGTAAGCACGGTGAGTTGGCTCAGAACTATCGCCTGACTCCGCCAATCTCCCCTTGTCCCCCCCCCCCCCCCCCCAAAGAAAATATTTGGGAGCTGCCTCTCGTGCTGCGGCTGCCTTAGCTCATATCTCCGCCTCTTCGCTTTCACCGCCTCCAGTTCAGCTTTCGGGCAGCGATATTCCCCAGCCTGACTCCAGGGTTCCTTACCGTCCAATATCACCTCCCAAGTCCAGGAGTCCCGAACCCTCTGCTCGGGTCTGTTGGTGGTGGGTAGTTCTGTAACGATCTTCTTCATCTGAGGAACAGGAAAGATCGGACCAAAACGCAGCGTGGTAAGTGTCCATGTTAATTGAATATCACTGAACACGAAATACAAAGTGAAACAACGAAAATCGAAACAGTCCTGAAAGGTGACACAACACAAAACAGCTACCCACAAACATCAGGTGGGAACAGGCTATCTAAGTATGGTTCTCAATCAGAGACAACGATAGACAGCTGCTTCTGATTGGGAACAATACCAGGCCACACACATAGAAAACATAGAAAAACATCATAAAGTGCCCACCCCAACTCACGCCCTGACCAAACCAAAATAGAGACATAAAAAGGAACTAAGGTCAGGGCGTGACACTATCTCTTGCTAAAGAATTTGTTTACACCTATGCAGTACCTTTAGCAATAATAACAATAATAATAAACCTCTGCTTTAGTAAAGAAAACAATTATGACAGGTGTGTTGTAATAAAAACGAGGGTCCACTGATTTAATTCAGTTATACTGCATTGTGAAGAGGGAAAACTCAGATATTCAGGAAGTTTGTGATGAATGACAGGTTGTTTCCTCATGAAAAATAGATTAGGGGTTTAAAATTAAATTAAGCTGCTTTATTTTAGGGGTTTATTGAAGGTGGGTCATTTTTACCCTTAGGACAAGGGGAATACACCGAATGTTAAGACTACACAATGGTTAGCTGTTCATTACCATTTCAAAGAGCACCTCTGTCTGATATAGATTACCAAAGAAACACTCCTCTATTTCATTGAATAGAGCATTATTGGGTTTGGTAAGGGTCTGTGGGCAGCTGTGGGCTACTGTTTAAACCTGCTAGAATGAGTCAGATTGTTTTTCTGTACACCTAACCCCTCCTCTTCGGCAAAACCTGAGCCCTATAGAGGGCGTGGTCTACTTATGTCAAGCCAGTCGTTGTGTTGGGCACACACTTTTCCCAATACCACATCACTGTCTGATCTTTCAGCACTGCTTGTGGAGATCCATGGCTCTTATGGGAGGTCTTCTCCTTCAGGCTCCCAGCACGGTGACACTGCTGGGGCTGTGCTGTTTCTACTGGTCCTCTACCTCTGCTCCTCTGGTTCCAGCTCTGAGGAACAGGGGAAGGAGCCTCCAGGACCGAGGCCGCTGCCCCTGCTTGGTAACATGCTCCAGCTGGACCTCAAGAAGCCCTACTGCACTCTCTGCGAGGTAAGATGAAGTCATCCTTTGCTTTCAGAACAAAACATGTTGATGTTGATTTGATCTGTGAGATTTGATCTGTTTTATCTCACTTACTGTATGTATTTTTTTTGCTATTTCACCAGGTTTGAAAAGTTCAGTAAGCAAACTGATGAATGAACTCTGGTACATTGTATATGCTTTTACCTGGTTAATGTTGTTTTAATGTTTTATTCTGTAGTGTATTTCAATAGATATGTCCCGCCCAAGTAGCCTGGTCCCAGATGTTTTTTGTTGGGAACCAGGATATGGACAAAATACTTTGTGACAGTGACCAATGTGTTGCAAGGAAAGAGATGAGGTCACTTTAGAATATTGAAAGTAAAGGGGATACCTGGTCATTTGTACAACTGAACTCATTCAACTGAAATGTGTCTTCCGCATTTAACACAACCCCTCTGAATCAGAGAGGTGCGGGGGGCTGCCATAATCGACATCCACGTCTTCTGCGCCCGAGATGCACCCTGGAATATCCCTTCAGGGATCTTGTTATAACAGACCTGGGTTCAAATACATACAGTGCCTTGCGAAAGTATTCGGCCCCCTTGAACTTTGCGACCTTTTGCCACATTTCAGGCTTCAAACATAAAGATTTAAACTGTATTTTTTGGTGAAGAATCAACAACAAGTGGGACACAATCATGAAGTGGAACGACATTTATTGGATATTTCAGACTTTTTTAACAAATCAAAAACTGAAAAATTGGGCGTGCAAAATTATTCAGCCCCTTTACTTTCAGTGCAGCAAACTCTCTCCAGAAGTTCAGTGAGGATCTCTGAATGATCCAATGTTGACATAAATGACTAATGATGATAAATACAATCCACCTGTGTGTAATCAAGTTTCCGTATAAATGCACCTGCACTGTGATAGTCTCAGAGGTCCGTTAAAAGCGCAGAGAGCATCATGAAGAACAAGGAACACACCAGGCAGGTCCGAGATACTGTTGTGAAAGCCGGATTTGGATACAAAAAGATTTCCCAAGCTTTAAACATCCCAAGGAGCACTGTGCAAGCGATAATATTGAAATGGAAGGAGTATCAGACCACTGCAAATCTACCAAGACCTGGCCGTCCCTCTAAACTTTCAGCTCATACAAGGAGAAGACTGATCAGAGATACAGCCAAGAGGCCCATGATCACTCTGGATGAACTGCAGAGATCTACAGCTGAGGTGGGAGACTCTGTCCATAGGACAACAATCAGTCGTATATGGCACAAATCTGGCGTTTATGGAAGAGTGGCAAGAAGAAAGCCATTTCTTAAAGATATCCATAAAAAGTGTCATTTAAAGTTTGCCACAAGCCACCTGGGAGACACACCAAACATGTGGAAGAAGGTGCTCTGGTCAGATGAAACCAAAATTGAACTTTTTGGCAACAATGCAAAACGTTATGTTTGGCGTAAAAGCAACACAGCTCATCACCTCTGAACACACCATCCCCACTGTCAAACATGGTGGTGGCAGCATCATGGTTTGGGCCTGCTTTTCTTCAGCAGGGACAGGGAAGATGGTTAAAATTGATGGGAAAATGGATGGAGCCAAATGCAGGCTCCCCCAAAAAACCTTGGGTCAAACGTTTCGGGTAGCCTTCTACAAGCTTCCCACAATAAGTTGGGTGAATTTTGGCCCATTCCTCCTGACAGAGCAGGTGTAACTGAGTCAGGTTTGTAGGCCTCCTTGCTCGCACACGTTTTTTCTGTTCTGCCCACAAATTTTCTATAGGATTGAGGTCAGGGCTTTGTGATGGCCACTCCAATACCTTGACTTTGTTGTCCTTAAGCCATTTCGCCCCAACTTCGGAAGTATGCTTGGGGTCATTGTCCATTTGGAAGACCTATTTGCGACCAAGCTTTAACTTCCTGACTGATGTCTTGAGATGTTGCGTCAATAAATCTACATAATTTTCCGGCCTCATGATGCCATCTATTTTGTGAAGTGCACCAGAACCTCCTGCAGAATTGCACCCCCACAACATGATGCTGCCACCCCCGTGCTTCACGGTTGGGATGGTGTTCTTCGGCTTGCAAGCCTCTCCCTTTTTCCTTGAAACATAACAATGGTCATTATGGCCAAACAGTTACATTTTTCTTTAATCAGACCAGAGGACATTTCTCCAATAAGTACAATCTTTGTCCCCATTTGCAGTTGCAAACCGTATTATGGCTTTTTTATGACTGTTTTGGAGCAGTAGCTTCTTCCTTGCTGAGCAGCCTTTCAGGTTATGTCGATATAGGACTCGTTTTACTGTGGATTGAGATACTTTTGTACCTGTTTCTTCCAGCATCTTCACAAGGTCCTTTGCTGTTGTTCTGGGATTGATTTGCACTTTTCGCAAAGTACGTTCATCTCTAGAAGACAGAACGCGTCTCCTACCTGAGTGGTATGATGGCTGCGTGGTCCCATGGTGTTTATACTTGCGTACTATTATTTGTACAGATGAACGTGGTACCTTCAGGCGTTTGCAAATTGCTCCCAAGGATGAACCAAACTTGTGGAGGTCTATTATTTTTTCTGAGGTCTTGGCTGATTTCTTTAGATTTTCCCATGATGTTAAGCAAAGAGGCACTGAGTTTGAAGGTAGGCCTTGAAATACGTCCACAAGTACACCTCCAAATGGCTAAAATATTGTCAATTAGCCTATCAGAAGCTTCTAAAGCCATGACATCATTTTCTGGAATTTTCACAGCTGTGCACACTTAAAGGCACAGTCAACTTAGTGTATGTAAACCTCTGACCCACTGGAATTGTGATACAGTGAGTTATAAGTTAAATAATCTGTCTGTAAACCATTTTTGGAGAAATGACTTGTGTCATGCACAAAGTATATGTCTAAACCGAATTGCCTATACTATAGTTTGTTAACAAGAAATTTGTGGAGTGATTTAAAACTAGTTTTAATGACTCCAACCTAAGTGTATGTCAACTTCCGACTTCAACTCTATCCTTGACTCTGAATATTTTGAAAGTGGCGTGTTTATCTGCCAGAGGAATTAATATGGAGGAGACATTTTCTGGAGCCAACTCAGGGTCAGGAATACAGGAGACAGTGACTAAATCAAACATGGTAGAATTAGTATATTGCTGTTTCGTATTCCCAATACAAACTATGGGACAATGATCACTGAGATCGTTATGCAAATACTCCACGACACATATTATTTGGGGTTATTAGTAAGAATTAAATTAATCAAAGAACAGTTCAGTTTTTTTCATATTTAGCAGTGTGGGTTTTGAGATCAATTGAGTCAGAGTAAAATCAGTACATATCTTAAATTGATCTGAGGCTGTGAATGGCCAATCCAGATTCAAATCCCCTAAAATGACCCACTCCGAGGACAGAACAGGTGTTAAACATTCAAAATATAGCACCAATAGCATCCGTCATGGCAGCAGGGGGGGCAGTACATACCAGCAACTAATACATTTGTATTTTGGTTTATCGACAACCAGGTCGTCAAATTTCTTGGGAACAAAAATATTTATTTAATAAGTCACTTTCTGAGCACTTTTACAATGGGCAAATATGAATGGAAGATTTCATTCAAATCAAAAGGGGTGTTGTCAAAAAAGCATTTGAATTCTAATGATTTATTCTGTTTTAATGGGCACTGTTAAAACAGGATAAGACCCTGTTTTAATAGGCACTGTTAGAACAGGATAAGACCCTGTTTTAATAGGCACTGTTAGAACAGGATAACACCCTGTTTTATTAGGCACTGTTAGAACAGGATAAGACCCTGTTTTAATAGGCATTGTTAGAACAGGATAACACCCTGTTTTAATAGGCCCTGTTAGAACAGGATAACACCCTGTTTAATAGGCACTGTTAGAACAGGATAACACCCTGTTTTAATAGGCACTGTTAGAACAGGATAACACCCTGTTTTATTAGGCACTGTTAGAACAGGATAAGACCCTGTTTTAATAGGCCCTGTTAGAACAGGATAAGACCCTGTTTTAATAGGCCCTGTTAGAACAGGATAACACCCTGTTTTAATAGGCCCTGTTAGAACAGGATAAGACCCTGTTTTAATAGGCACTGTTAGAACAGGATAACACCCTGTTTTAATAGGCACTGTTAGAACAGGATAACACCCTGTTTTAATAGGCACTGTTAGAACAGGATAAGACCCTGTTTTAATAGGCACTGTTAGAACAGGATAACACCCTGTTTTAATAGGCCCTGTTAGAACAGGATAAGACCCTGTTTTAATAGGCACTGTTAGAACAGGATAAGACCCTGATTTAATAGGCACTGTTAGAACAGGATAAGACCCTGATTTAATGACCCATGGAACTTACAATGCAATGATTGAAACGAAGGAGAAGCTTTATAAACTTTGTTGCTTTATTCTTAACAGGAATATCTTATTAACAGACAGGCGGATGCAACTACCCTCAGAACGTGTTGGACTGCGTCCCAATACTCTTAGCAATACTTGCAATTTAGCAATACTGCAGACCGATGATGAAAATGAAGTAAAATAGACCTCACTCTATAAAAATATGTTCCACTACCGTAGTCTTCAGTGTAATTAAATGTAAAAGATATTGGAAGTAGCCTATGAACCGATCATAAACTAAATATAATAATGTTTGTGTGTCGCGCAAGCTCATTTCTAGGATAATGTTTTATAATTGTACATTTAATGTGTAGTGATTTTGATGCATTTTAGCTTTTTTGATTGAGTTTTTGCCCCACCAATATTTTCATGTTCAAATCTCAGACCCGGCTCACAGCACACAGCTGGTGAGGTGAAGGGTGGAGGGTGAACCCCGGTAATGGTGTGAGATCCAGATCATCCTCTGTTACTCCAGGAGGAGGAGAGAAACGAAAGCGCTGCAGGAGGGAGGTGAAGAAGAAGAAGAGCTCCATCCTGGCCAGACCCTCCCCCAGACACACCCTACGACCTGCGAGAGAGACCAAATATACAGAAAATAGCATGAAGTCTGTCCAAAAGGCAACCTGAATTGATCTACTTCTTGCAATTAAACAATTTGTTATATAATGAAGTTAATCTACCTGCAGAGAAGGCCATGAAGGCGTCCCTCTTGACAAATCCTCCCTGCTCATCCAGAAAGTGTGAGGGGTTAAAGGTGTGGGGGCTCTCCCATTCGCTATCATCCTGTAGGACCGACGTCAGTAGAGGAATCACAGACGTCCCCTGCAGTAAGGGTGGAGCATAGGACCCCTTATTTTCAGAGTAAAAGTGATGAAACGTTGTTTAATAGGAATGGATTGAAACTTCAGGCAGAAATATATACTTATGGCATGCCCATACTCCAATATTTCACAATAATGTGTTGTGCTCTGGATGCCGTCTTTTTGCATTTTGCATGGACAGAAATGGTTTGAGAACATTCCAAGATTTGAAAGATGCATACAACTCCTTTTTTCTATATTTACTACTAAAGTCAGCTATGCTGCTACAGAGTCCCCTGGGAAACCCAACTACCAAACCTTCCAGTGATAGATTTATAAATACACTATCTGGGCTCCCAAATGAACTGATCTCTATAATATATAAACAACTTTTGGAAAGCTGATATTCTGAGCTAGCCATTTAAACAGTATGGTCCACAGATCTAATTCAATCTGAACAATCATTTAACTGGAACAGTTATGGTATGGTGAAGATCCGGACTGTGCCCTCTGTTCCATGCCAGCCAACCTCAGGCACATTCTCACGGGGTGTAAAACAAGCCTCACCCAAGGACGCTACACTTGGCGTCACAACCAAGTCCTTAAAAACCTTGCGTCCGCCCTGGAGGACAAGCGAGCTGCCACCAACTCCCTACCATCCCAGCAGCATCACACCCCTTACGGACAAACTTTGTCCGCGAAGGGGCTAAACCACCGAAGCGCGGCTCGACACCATTAGAGCGAGACCAGCTGCGCTTGGCCCGCGACTGGAAAATGCTAGCTGACATTGGCCGGCAACTTGTGTTTCCTCCGGAGATCGCAACCACCACCCTAAGACCTGACATGGTGCTCTGGTCCCGTTCGCTCAAGATGGTCTTCATCATTGAGCTCACAGTACCCTGGGAGGACTCAGTAGATGAGGCTTATGAGCGAAAGCATCTGCGCTATGCCGATCTAGCTGCCGAAGCACGGCATCATGGCTGGAACACAGAAGTCCAACCAGTGGAGGTGGGCTGCAGAGGTTTTGTGGCAACATCTACAACCAGACTGCTTAGAGACCTTGGAATTAAGGGCCAGAGCCAGCGTTCGGCAATCAAAGCTGTATCGGAGGCGGCAGAAGGCAGCAGTCAGTGGCTCTGGATGAAGAGGAAAGACCCCAGCTGGGCCCCGAAGTGAGAGGGCCAGGAGGTATGCGGTCAACAATGCTTGACTCAGGGAGGAGGACGCCCCTGCCATGCATAGTCCCATGGGATGTTGGCTATCATCAACAAGGCAACTCCTATGACTAATTGGGAATGGGACGCAAGCGTAGGATTGATCACCCTGTCGCTGGCCGCCTTTGGGGAGGGTGTATAGTGTGAAAGGCCGAAACACCCTAGGAACCAAAGGTACACTACTGACGATGTGCTCCCCAAATTTCACCAGGCTCACTGTTCATTAACTCTTGGAAGTGGATAGTAACATCTCATCCTGTGTTCTTGGAATCTAGATGTCAAGTATACTCCCTCTCCGGCGCACTAGGTCACTAGGCAGCTCATTATTATACACACACACCTGTCACCATCATTACGTGCACCAGCACCTCAGACTCACCTGGACGCCATCACCTGCCCTGATTACCTTCCATATATTACTCCCTTTGGTTCCTTCCCAGGCGTTATTGTTTCTGTTTCTGTTTCATGTCTGTGTATTGTTTGTTCTTGTTTTGTATTATGTTTAGTTTATTGATTAAATTATTCACTCCCTGATCTTGCTTCCTGACTCCCAGCTCACATGTTACAATAGAAAAATATGACCTTGGCATCCTGTAATCCCAACCATACATTTATACAGGTGGGTGGGAGGCATGGTTTCCAGGTGGAGAAGGAGGATGCGGGGTTGGATAGGGACTGAAGGGGGGAATGGATTGGGCTTCTATTTGAATGCATTTCTTTTATTGTTTTTGAACCTGTAACTTCCCTTCAGGAAAAAATACAATTTGAAGTTGGTCACAAAATAAACACAGAGATTTGGATATCCAGGTATCTGACCTTTTTGATGAAATATCCCTGGAAGGTGACATCTCGGCTGGTGGTGTGAGGGACGGCCATGGGTGTAATGCTGGCCAGTCTCTGGGTCTCATGGATCACTGCATCAGTGTAGGGCAGGTTCTTCCTGTCCTCTACCAAGGTTTGACGACTTCCTATAACCCTGCTGATCTCCTCCTGGACCTGATCTGAGACAGAAAGGAGGGAGGGTTGGAGTTAATACAGTGAAATGTACACTGAGTAGACAAAACATTAAGAACACCTGCTCTTCTTTCCATGACAGACTGACCAGGTGAAAGCTATGATCTCTTACTGTCTCTTGTTAAATCCACTTCAATCAGTGTAAATGAAGGGGAGGAGACAGGTTAACAATGGAGTTTTAAGCCTGAATACAATTTAGACTTTATTTAACCAGTTAAGAACAAATTCTTATATACAATGACGGCCTACCAAAAGGCCTCCTGAAGGGACAAGACTGGGATTAAAAATAAGTTAAATATAAATAGGACAACACACACCACGACGAGAGAACACAACACTACATAAAGAGAGACCTAAGACAACACAGCATGGTAGCAGCACATAACATGGTACTAACATTATTGGGCAGACAACAGCACAAAGGGCAAGGTAGAGACAACAACACATCACACAGAGCAGCCACTGTCAGTAAGACTGTCCATGATTGAGTCTTTGAATGAAGAGATTGAGATAAAACTGTCCAGTTTGAGTGTTTGTTGCAGCTCGTTCCAGTCGCAGCTCGTTCCAGTCGCAGCTAGCTGCAGCGAACTGATAAGATTATCGACCCAGGAATGTATGCGCTTTGGGGACCTTCAACAGAATGTGACTGGCAGAATGGGTGTTGTATGTGGAGGATGGGGGCTTCTGTAGGTATCTCAGATAGGGGGGAGTGAGGCTTAAGAGGGTTTTATAAATAAGCGTCAACCAGTGGGTCTTGCGACATGGATTGTGTATGTGTGCCATTCAGAGGGTGAATGGGCAAGACAAAAGATTTAAGTGCCTTTGAACGGGGTATGGTGAAGGTGCCAAGCGCATCGGTATGTGTCAAGAACTGCAACGCAGCTGGGTTTTTCACACTCAACAGTTCCAGTTTGTATCAAGAATAGTCCACCGCCCAAAGGACATCCAGCCAACTTGACAACTGTCAAAAGCATTGGATTCAACATGGGCCAGCATCTCTGGAATGCTTTCGAAACCTTCTACAGTCCATGCTCCAACGAATTGAGGCTGTTCTGAGGAAGATGTTCCTCAGTTAACGTTTAACCTTCATTAACCAAGCCATCCTTATCTAGTTTCATAATATATTCTTCAATCTGGCTCTTTGCCAATGTTTATAACACCCTGAGTGCTTACTGTTTAATGTCTGTGTGTCACAGGTGGCACATTAATTGGGGAGGACAGGCTCATAATAATGGCTGGAATGGAATCGAACACATGGTTTCCATATTTTTGATACCACTCCATTCCAGCCATTATTATGAGCCGTCCTCCCCTTAGCAGCCTCCTGTGGTGTGTGTGCGTTCA
>NW_022263288.1:0-66351 GCF_002021735.2 Oncorhynchus kisutch
TTTCTGCTGCTGTTGTTGTGTAGTCAGTGAACAAGACACGACACTTTTATACAGCCAGCTATATGTCCTATAGTGGTTGGGGGCTGGCTTGTGATTGGCTGAAAGGATCGGTATCCTCACAACTGGCCGGCCGCTGAATATCTATAATTAAAATCTCCAGGTGTAAATAGCCCAGAAATGTGATTCTGACCACTTGACCGTTTTCATCGACTCCGTAAAGAATAAAACATCAAATTTGATTAATCATCTTTAGTGGGTGGATTAGATTACTGGGAAGCAAAAGGGCAGAGAGACACATTTCATTCGAGTCAGTTTCCCTTACCATTTTTCATCTTCGGTTACTTTGTAACAGTTCTCCTCATCATGTGCGGGCGCGGAGGAGATGAGAGCATGGCACGCTGATTACTTATACAGCAATAACAAAGAAATAACCAGAAAAAAATGCTAAACATGTTCATTGAACAGTAATGACATGAATATGGGAAGAAAGGTTACATGTAGTCTAGTACCTGAAACTGAGTGGCCAACAACAAACGCCACATATGTTCCTGCTCTGTGAAGCATACAACAGCTTCAGTGTTTGTTCAACCATATCCTAATATGATAGATTCAAATAATAATGAAGTTGAGAGAATGAACAAATTAACCTACATTTATCTAGCTCAAATATTAAGATGATCTGCATTCTTTAGATACTGATGAGTTATTGTGTGATACTCTGCTGTGTCAAGAAAGTTCTGATGGGCTTGTAAATCATTTGTTTGTGTAAATAATCATTCCAATTTCATTTGAAATGTGTCTTACAAGCCTCCCAGTTTTTCCTACCTCTTCTGCACATTCTCCTTTTGTTTTCTTTTAAACATTGATAATACATTTTAAACCCACTAAATCAAAACACACAGAAAACACACTAATCAATACATTGTTTCTAAACAATTGTGTAATGTCACTTTGCCTTGTCAGCATTAGGAATTTCTCCCTGTCAACCAAACATTCACACAGGAAGAAGGGAGGGATTCTCTTCTTGGGCTGCTGCTGAATCTGTTGTTACTGATAGGACACACACACACACAACACACACACACACACACACAACACACACACCACACACACACACACACACACACACACACACACACACACCTGTAGATGTGTGGTTAGTATAATGATTCCTTATTTGGTATTGGTGTGTCTACAAAAACACTTCAGGGAAATCAATGAATGGATGGGTATTGAAAAATTCATTAGGTTTGTTTAAGATTTCCTAGTATTGATCAATCATACTAAGAAGTATGTTTTGATAACAATGCAGTAATGTATCTGTGTAACTTCAAACTTTTGCTGACACTGATTACAATCTAACAGAAACAGATGCACTTACTCCCCCTGTCAGACATGAAGTGTACTGCAGGTAATGTAACAGTCATGACCAACAGAGTTGAAAACCGTGCATTTGGAAAGTATTCAGACCCCTTCACTTTTTCCACATTTTGTTACGTACAGCCTTATTCTAATATTGATTAAATTGTATTTTTTCCTCATCTACACACAATACCAGATAATGACAAATCAAAAACAGCTTTAGAGAAATGTTTGAAAATGCATTACAAATAAATAACTGAAATATCACATTTACATAAGTTTTCAGACCATTTACTCAGTACTTTGTAGAAGCTCCTATGGCAGTGATTACAGCCTCGAGTAGTCAAACATTCATAGATGACCAGCAGGGTCAAATAATAATCACAGTGGTTGTATAGTGTGCAACAGGTCAGTACCTCAGGAGTAAATGTCAGTTGTCTTTTCATAGCCGAACATTCAGAGGTCGAGAGGTCGAGACAGCAGATCCACTTATTTTTCAGCTTCTCCTCTTCTTTCCCTCTAGAGAGCGACTTCTAATGGTTAGTCAGCTCAGAAGTAGATCAGCAGGCCTACCATGAACAGAAATAGTTTAGCCTACTCTGACAAATGATAACTTGACTTAATGAAAGAGAAATAAAGGCAGGTAATCTTGTGTGTGGTATGTTAACCTTACACTTCTCTCTATCAGTTTCAACTAAATGGACTCTAGAGTGTGTAAAATAAAAACACAGGGATAATATCGCTCTAAATAAAATCAAACTTTATTGGTTGTGTAGACAGATTTGCAGGTGTTCTAGCAGGGGGCGCGAAAGGCTTATGTTACTAGCTCCCACAGTACAGTAGAATGTCTAGCAAATACAATAAAAATACACAAATAAATACACAAATAAATACACAAATAAATACACAAATGACAGAACAAGTCCAATTAACAATTCAGAATAGATATACGCATTAGCATGTGTCAGAATATAAATATGTGGTGTGCATGAACCGTATATTATGGAAGAGTATGTACAGTAGTATCTATATTAGGATGAGCTATGTCGAGAATACAGTATTTACACTACCAGTCAAAAGTCTGGAAACACCTACTCAAAGGAGGCCGAGTTTCACAGCATCTCTCCGCCCGCCCAGTCTTCTCAAATGAACACAAGCTGAAACACAACTGGCTCATGGCACACATGACTGGGACTAAAACCTCGACCATGACTAGGGTCTGTTGCCGTGAATGTATTGGACCGCCACACCAGGTGTCATGAGTCATAACTAGGGCTTGGTTGGTCATGAAAATTTGTCAGTCTAAGCAAATAACTGCCGGTTTCAACGGTAATTGGACCGTTAATTAACATAAACACACTTAGCATCTCCTGGCTTCCACGTATAGCCTGCCGGTTTCACGGTAATTGACCGTTAATTAACATAAACACACTTAGCATCTCCTGGCTTCCACGTATAAGCCTAACAAGACACCTATGCAGACCTTTGGAACATTTCATTTTAAAAGTCGAATAAATTCCATGTAATATTGCCTACACCATCACAATAATTCCATATTTATTTTCCACAGGTCTAAAGAAACATGAGAGGAAGAAAATGTAGTCTATTTCCGAAGAACGGAATAGGTATCCTCTGAGGTATCCTTATTGTTAGGCCCTGATCTGGCTATGCCAAATGGCTGTGAGCTACACTAGTTCACTTAGCAGACAAGATTTGCTTAGAATTCTGTGGCATTATTTTATGCATGAAGAATGCAATTGAACATAGCTAAATTAAATAGGGAGGATGTTTCTCCAAACGATTTAAAGGGAGTGCTCACATGCAGCTATTCTGTGTTGAGGGGTTAACAAAGAAACAGGTCCTCCTATTTGCTTAATTTAGAGTTATTTATGCAACTGTGGTTGTGATACAAACGTTGGGCTATATGTTTAGATGTTTTATACATTCTGAGGCTGCATGATGCAACTCTAATGATGATTTGAAAAAAGTTGCATTAAAGGCATGAGCTCTGCTTGTTTCGTGTACACTCTTCATCAGTCTCTCATTCACAATTTGACAAGCACTTGATAATGCCTCGAATTTCCTGGCGGCATCCTCCTAGTTTTGCCATAATGGCCCCTAAAGAAATGCATGCCGTAGTGCCCTTAGGCTGAATATAATATGTATAATTCCCTTCTCCCAGTTGCATGTTCCAAAGCACCTCTCACTCACATGGCTCTCAGATATCTAAATTCTTATTAACCAATGCTTCTCACGTGATCAGATTCTTCTCACAGAGGCATCTGCCAGGGCACATCGGGGGACTCAACTGATTGGGTCCTTCTTATCGAGTTCCCGAGGTGCATATTGAAGATATTGGAAGAACTGTCCACATTTTACTTTCGTCAGCCAAACAAGGTGAGTAGGCCTAACAAACAGCAAAGCACTAGCCTATGTCAATCTACTATCCCCCATAGTGTAAGTTGACCCTATTCTATTGGTCAATTTATCCTTCAGTGTGAGAACGAAATATTCAAAAACTCAAATTAATAAAACCCACTCGCATCAAAAAATGCAACAGATCATAATGTTTAGCTTAAAATGTTCATAAACGTTTAGGCTTTTTCTTCACATTATAAGTGCAGTAATGCACAAACGGCAGTAGGCTATGTGCGAAATGTTCCTAATTGCCAATCAATTAGCGGGAAACCACCATTCTCAAAAGTGACCACAAATGCTATTATGGCATGTAATGCTTTATTATAAAGGTGCATTGTTTATGGTGAAAATGATCTTCCTCAAAACCTGAAACTCACGCGCCGCCTAAGGATGCCAGTAGGCTCTGGACTGGTTGTAAGCAGATAATGTTCTTAATTTCAATTAGTTATTTGGCCACATTAGTTGTGATATAAGACTGTTATCAAAAACATATAGGCCTGTGGACTAGGCTACATGAGGTGTGAGACTATGATGTGAATACGTCGTAAGAAAAAGGCATGCGCTTGTTTCTTGACTTACTTGCCTACACAAGCTGGGCATCACTCACAAATGATAATATATCATTGACGTGATAGGCTAATATAGTCATCCATCAGACTATTCTTGGCCAACAGCTCTGCCCCCCCCCCCCCACAACTACTCGCCCAAGCCTCCCCAGCTTCTCCTTTACCCAAATCCAGATAGCAGATGTTTGAAAGAGCTGCAGAACCTGGACCCGTACAAATCAGCTGGTCTTGACAATCTGACCCTCTATTTCTGAAACTATCCACCTCCATTGTCGCAACCCCTATTACCAGCCTGTTCAACCTTCTTTCATATCGTCTGAGATCCCCAAGGATTGGAAAGCTGCCGCAGTCATCCCCCTCTTCAAAGGGAGACACCCTGGGACCCAAACTGTTACAGACTATATCCATCCTCCCCTGACTATCGAAGGTCTTCGAAAGCCTGGTCAAAAACAGATCACATGACCATCTCGAATCCCACCGTACCTTCTCCGCTGTGCAATCTGGTTTCCGAGCCGGTCACGGGTGTACCTCAGCCACGCTCAAGGTACTAAACGATATAACCGCCATCGATAAAATACAAGTACTGTGCAGCCATCTCATCGGACCTGGCCAAGGCTTTCGACTCTGTCAATCACCATATTCTTATCGGCAGACTCAGTAGCCTCAGTTTTTCTAATGACTGCCTTGCCTGGTTCACCAACTACTTTGCAGACAGAGTTCAGTGTGTCAAATCGGAGGGCATGTTGTCCGGTCCTCTCGCAGTCTCTATGGGGGTGCCACAGGGTTCAATTCTCGGGCCGACTCTTTTCTCTGTATATATCGATGATGGTTTGCTCTTGTTGCGGGCGATTCCCTGATTCACCTCTACGCAGACCGACACCATTCTGTATACTTCTGCCCTTCCTTGGGCACTGGTTCTAACCCTCCAAACGAGCTTCAATGCCATACACACTCCTTCCGTGGCCTCCACTGCTCTTAAAGCCTAGTAAAACCAAATGCTGCTTTTCATAACCGTGTCGCTTGCCGTGCACCCGCACGCCCGACTAGCATCACGCACCCCTGGATGGTTCCGACCTAGAATATGTGGACATCTCTAAGTACCTAGGTGTCTGGCTTAGACTGTAAACCTCCTTCCAGAATCATATCAAACATCTCCAATCTAAAATCAGATCTAGAGTCGGCTTTCTATTCCGCAACAAAGCCTCCTTCACTCACGCTGCCAAACTTACCCTAGTAACAACTGACTATTCTACCGGTCCTCGACTTTGGCGATGTTATCTACAAAATAGCTTCCAATCTCTTCTCAGCAAACTGGATGCAGTTTATCACAGTGCCATCCGTTTTGTTACTAAAGCACCTTATACCACCGCACCACTGCGACCTGTATGCTCTAGTCGGCTGGTCCTCGCTACATATTTGTCTCCAGACCCACTGGCTCCAGGTCATCTACAAGTCCATGCTAGGTAAAGCTCCGCCTTATCTTAGTTCACTGGTCACGATGGCAAACACCCACCCGTAGCACGCACTCCAGCAGGTGTATCTCACTGATCATGCCCTAAAGCCAACACCTCATTTGGCCGCCTTCCTTCCAGTTCTCTGCTGCTTGTGACTGGAACGAATTGCAAAAATTGCTGAAGTTGGAGACTTTTATCTCCCTCACCAACTTTAAACATCTGCTATCTGAGCAGCTAACCGATCGCTGCAGCTGTACATAGTCTAGTGGTAAATAACCCACCCAATTTACCTACCTCATTTCCATACTGTTTTTATTTATTTACTTTTCATTTGCACACCAGTATATCTTCCTGCACATGACCATCTGATCATTTATCACTCCAGTGTTAATCTGCTAAATTGTAATTATCCGCCTACCTCCTCATGCCTTTTGCACACAATATATATAGACTCTTTTTTTTCTTTTTTTTCTACTGTGTTATTGACTTGTTTATTGTTTACTCATGTGTAACTCTGTGTTGTCTGTTCACACTGCTATGCTTTATCTTCGCCAGTTGTAATGAGACTTGTTCTCAACTAGCCTACCTGGTAAATAAAGGTGAAAAATATATATTTAAAAAAAATAATCTTGTCTTAAAATATACTAAATAATACGTGAGAATGTTGTTTTGATTTAGAATGGACTATTATCATGCACCGGTTTCAGAACAGGGGAAAAATACAAGTCATCTATGCACTTAAATAGCGAATGGAGGACTTAATTGTCATGCTAGCCAGGTAGGCTATATTCCTGTTGTAAAGCAAAACAATGTGCTTAATATTAGAGAAGTTGAGAAATATAGTCAGCCTAAAGGAAGCTGAAGATCCTATTTTTAATAGAAACCATCACTGTTTCCTCACGCAATTCCATAGCCTGTTGAAATGTTGCGCAAACATGAGCTCATGGGCTCTCATGAAGTGTTTGATTAGATTTTTATACACATTTGCATTGATGTCAGAGAGGATTAGAGGGACAATAGAGTGCTGAGTACCAGGCAGTTAGCACGTTTGGTGGGCTAATGACCATCAGCAGCACCAGAGCTTGGAGAAGCCTAATTACCGTGACCACAGTAAAAATTTAGCATGACCGTTGAGTCATAGTAATCTCCTTTTATGCACTCTGGACAGTAAATTGGTAGTACCCAACTTGCTAAAGACCATCGGGTCGCTAATGGACTGATACTCAGGGATCCATTGTTCTTCTTAACCACTCCCTGACATCAATTCAAATGCAATCGATAATCACAGCAAACAGTATCTTGCTTTTAAAACACACCTCACTGTGATTGATCAATTTGAAGAAAGAAGTTTAACAGCAGGTTGAAACTAAGTGGAAAACATGGTCGTTGTGGGTGTTGTTTTCAACGGCGAACACAACGACAGTGCTTTCTACGGTGATGATTAATTCAACACACCCATACGCATATTTGAACTTATGCAAATGCATAGGCCTTTGAGCACTTCAAATCAAAAGTATATTTGTCACGTGCGCCGAATTCAACAGGTGTTGTACATGCTTACTTACAGGCTCTAACCAATAGTTTCAAAAAAGGTATTAGGTGAACAATAGGTAGGTAAAGAAATAAAACAACAGTAAAAAGACAGGCTATATACAGTAGCGAGGCTGTAAAAGTAGTGAGGCTACATACAGACACCGGTTAAAGTAGTATGTACATGTAGATATGGTTAAATTGACTATGCATACAGTGGGGCGAAAAAGTATTTAGCCAGCCAGTGCAAGTTCTCCCACTTAAAAAGATGAGAGAGGCCTGTAATTTTCATCATAGGTACACTTCAACTATAACAGACAATAGTTTGATGAACAGAGAGTAGCAATAGCGTAAAAGAGGGGGTTGGTGGGTGGTGGGTGGGACACAATGCAGATAGCCTGGTTAGCCAATGTGCGGGAGCACTTGTTGGTCATTGAGGTAGTATGTACCATGAATGTATAGTTAAAGTGACCATGCATATATGATAAACAGAGAGTAGCAGCAGCGTAAAAAAAGAGGAGTTGAGGGGGCACACAATGCAAATATTCCGGGTAGCCATTTGATTACCTGTTCATGAGTCTTATGGCTTGGGGGTAAAAACTGTTGAGAAGCCTTTTTGTCCTAGACTTGGCACTCCGGTACCGCTTGCCATGCGGTAGTAGAGAGAACAGTCTAGTACTGGGGTGGCTGGGGTCTATGTCCATTTTTAGGGCCTTCCTCTCACCGCCTGGTGTAGAGGTCCTGGATGGCAGGCAGTTTAGCCCCAGTGATGTACTGGGCCGTACGCACTACCCTCTGTAGTGCCTTGCGGTCGGAGGCCGAACTATTGCCGTACCAGGCAGTGATTGCATCCTGTCAGGATGCTCTCGATGTTGCAGCTGAAGAACCTTTTGAGGATCTCAGGACCCATGCCAAATATTTTTAGTTTCCTGAGGGGGAATAGGCTTTGTCGTGCCCTCTTCACAACTGTCTTGGTGTGTTTGGACCATTCTAGTTTGTTGTTGATATGGACACCAAGGAACTTGAAGCTCTCAACCTGCCTCACTACAGCCCTGTTGATGAGAATGGGGGCGTTCTCGGGCCTCCTTTTCCTGTAGTCCACAATCATCTCCCTAGTCTTGGTTACGTTGAGGGATAGGTTGTTATTCTGGCACCACTCGGGCCAGGTCTCTGACCTCCTCCCTATAAGCTTTCTCGTCGTTATCGGTGATCAGGCCTACCATTGTTGTGTCATCTGCAAACTTAATGATGGTGTTGGAGTCGTGCCTGGCCATGCAGTCGTGGGTGAACAGGGAGTACAGGAGGGGACTGAGCATGCACCCCTGGGGAGCTCCAGTGTTGAGGATCAGCGTGGCAGATGTGTTGCTACCTACCCTCACCACCCGGGGGGCGGCCTGTCAGGAAGTCCAGGATCCAGTTGCAGAGGGAGGTGTTTAGTCCCAGGATCCTTAGCTTAGTGATGAGCTTTGAAGGTACTATGGTGTTGAACGCTGAGCTCTAGTCAATGAATAGCATTCTCACATACGTGGTCCTTTTGTCCAGGTGGGAAAGGGCAGTGTGGAGTGCAATAGAGATTGCATCATCTGTGCATCTGGTTGGGCGGTATGCAAATTAGAGTGGATCTAGTGTTTCTGGGATAATGGTGATGATGTGAGCCATTATCAACTTTTCAAAGCACTTCATAGCAACAGACGTGAGTGCTACGGGTCTGTACTCATTTAGGTAGGTTCCCTTTGTGTTCTTGGGCACAGGGACTATGGTGGTCTGCTTGAAACATGTTGGTGTTACAGACTCAATCAGGTCACTGGGCAGTGTCACTGGGCAGCTCGCAGCAGTGCTTCCCTTTGTAGTCTGTAATAGTTTGCAAGCCCTGCCACATAAGACGAGCTTCGGAGCCGGTGTAGTATGATTCAATCTTAGCCCTGTATTGACGCTTTTCCTGTTTGATGTGGTGTACTCCTCAATGCCATCAGCGGAATCCTGGAACATGTTCCAGTCTGTGATAGCAAAACAATCCTGTAGTTTAGCATCTGCTTCACCTGACCACTTTTTCATAGACCGAGTCACTGGTGCTTCCTGCTTAAAGGTTTGCTTGTAAGCAGGAATCAGGAGGATAGATTTGTTGTCATATTCACCAAATGGATGGGGAGGGAGAGCTTTGTAGGCGTCTCTGTGTGTGGAGTACAGGTGATCTATAATTTTTTTCCCTCTGGTTGCACATTTAACATGTTGATGATAAATTTGGTAGAACTGATTTAAGTTTCTCTGCATTAAAGTTTCCGGCCACTAGGAGCGCCGCCTCTGGGTGAGTGGTTTCCTGTTTGCTTATTTCCTTATACAGCTGACTGAGTGCGGTCTTAGTGCCAGCATCTGTCTGAGGTGGTAAATACACAGCCACGAAAAGTATAGCTGAAAACTCTCTAGGCAAGTAGTGTGGCCTGCAATTTATCACAATATACTGTACTTCAGGCGAGCAATATCTAGAGACTTCCTTAGATTTTGTGCACCGGCTGTTGTTTACAAATATGCACAGACCGCCCCCCTCGTTGTTCTATCTTGCCGGTGCAGCGTATATCCCGCTAGCTGAGCGGTGAGGGAGGAAGGAATGCTTTTTAAATGGACCGCCCTTGCCCGGAAATCCGTCACTCGTTCATCCCGCAATGGTTGTTTTCAGCTACCCGTAGTTTGTGGGTGCTTTATATGCTCTACAGTCAATTATGATTGCATGTCTATTTATATTAACTATATAATTATTAATATACGTCTACTGTATGATAGCTAGCAAATTAATTAGCTAACTAACGTAAACTCATTCACTTTTGTACATTGCCATGGTCCGTACAATTGACCTTATTTTAGCGCTCAAAAAATGTAATACTTCCAGATCAACTGTAATGTCAAGATCATTGTAAAGCACAATTTCTCCCCTTTCCAAAATAATTCATGCCGAGACCTCCACATTGCCCGTTTCTGCATAATTCAACAAGGCAATGAGCTCCGTTGGGTCTTTTAAAAAAATGGCGGGTGGGGAAGCAAAACTAATGCGTGGTAGTGAGAAGGAGAGGAGATGTGTGGGAAAACTGCTATTTTCACTCGATCTGTACAACTTATCACCTTATCGCCTCTAAAGTGTAAATAAAATACTATAAAGAGTTTATATAATGTGTCATTACATACCTATTTAAATGTTTATGTCGAATTTTCATCGTGTTTTTAGGGCAGTGCTAAAGTGACCTTCAGAAGTCAGCAGCGGCTTTGAGAATCATGATCGCTTGCAGTGATGACGCAAAAAATGACTAGGAATCCCCCCCTTACCCCCGTCACTGTCCATTTCTTGTTTTTAAACGATGAGAGAAGTGCTACACCTGGTGGAGAGAGATTGTAAGACAGAAATGGTTTCTTTATGCCTGCTGTACGTTACGGCATGACACGTCACGATGTAACGGAGGGTCAGTTTTTTAAACTTTTCTCCAATACTATAGAGCCATTGCCATGTCGATCAATGCTTGAATAGAAACGTAGTTCATACCCCAGATTTTGAAGTCAACACAGTCGCTACAGTCCCATTAGTTTTCTTTGCAGCCTCATTTGAATGTCGCGGTTGCACACATTTGTATGGAATGGGGTGAGTTTACGTTAGCCTGCCTAGCTACTAGGAAAATGTTTGATGTTCTACAATTTCCAAAAGCTAACCAAATAAAAACATCATTCATTTAATGAGAGGTGTTTGTAGCACAATTTATAACTTATTTACATTCGTTTTTACTTACACTTGTATGTTGACTCCATATTGACGTTGAGGTTTTAAGATTCACCAAAAGTGTATTAAAGTGTATTTTAGGCTACTGTTGGGGTTTGTTTCCTTGTTCCTTGTCAATCATTGGCTCCATTGTTGAAATTAGCATTTTGACAATATCTTGAATAAATCATTCAAAACCCGTTAATAATGTAATTGCAGACAGAAGTTGACAACAGGAACATAACGCATGTTTCCGAGTAAGTTCTGCATAAAAGAAAAGGTCCCAAGTTATTTTATTAAACCCGAAGTCCAGCCCTAGTGATGTCACTGCCTACGTCATTATATTTTACTCATGAGACCAAAACCATGCCAACTCAACACTAAAACTGTTGTTCATGTAGCTATCTGAAAGCTTAGCAGTAAATGTCCAAGTTGATTTATAGTGGAATGTCTGACTAATCTCTTATCCCTTACACTCCCCTGCAGAGTTCTGTCTTCACAGTCACACATTTCTCAGAGGGGTCTCTTTATAAGAGGCAAAGAGACCAGAAAACCACTGTGAAACAATACTAAACCTCTATAATGAATATATATTGTTAATCTGTAGTCTAGGACCCTATAAATGTAAGGAGGGCAGGGTCTTATTACCCCCCCTTCTATTAACACAACATAAGCATAACCAATTTGTAGAAAAGGCCCATGGAGTTCAATTCATTGCCATTTACTCATTTGGGCCAGGGGCGCTTTGACCTAGTCAGGTGGAAATGTCTGACAGATCTCAACTCCATAAAAGGAGGAAATTAACTCCGTCTGATTCAGAAGTTCTGTGCGTCCATGAATCCACACTACTCAGTAAATATACCACTTTATGGTTAAAGGAATTCCTGCCTCAGTCTCATCCATTCCTCTGTCACCTGACACGTGACCAACTGTTCACCTTCACTGTCAGTCATCCTTCCTGTCCAGCTACCCACACAGATTCCACTAATCTTTCAATGGTCCTTCGAGCCGGATGATGACTGAACCAAAGACAGGTGAAAAGGAAATGGAGGCGGAGAGGGAAGAATTGTCTCCACTGGAAGGAAGAAGAGGGGCGGAGAGAGCAGCTGAGGAAAAGGTCTTGGAACAAAGGAAATATTCAGGAGCTAATCCTAAAGCAACAATGGCTTCATCCTCAACCACCAGCAGCACCAGAAGAACCAGGCAAGCACCTGGTTATCTTAAGGATTATGTGGTCAAGTTTCCGACATCAAAGGGCAAGCCCACCAAGTGTTGATGGATCAACTATACGTTTCAGCCATCAACCATCTCATTTGAGCCAAGGACCGGAAACTGCTTTGGAGCATGAAAGTGGTCTACATGAAGAACCTATGGAGGCACAGGTCGACCAGCTTCCTGAGGCAGGCTCCGCTCACCCCTTAAAAACCTCTTGAGGATAGGGGAGACGCTAGCGTCTCAACTGGCCAATTGCCAGGGGAAATGCAGAGCGCCAGATTCAAATAAAATGCTATAAAATTGAAACTTTCATTAATCATACAGTGCCTTGTGAAAGTATTCGGGCCCCTTGAACTTTGCGATCTTTTGCCACATTTCAGGCTTCAAACATAAAGATATAAAACTGTATTTTTTTGTGAAGAATCAACAACAAGTGGGACACAATCATGAAGTGGAACGACATTTATTCGATATTTCAAACTTTTTTAACAAACAAAAACAGAAAAATTGGGCGTGCAAAATTATTCCGCCCCCTTAAGTTAATACTTTGTAGCGCCACCTTTTGCTGTGATTACAGCTGTAAGTCGCTTGGGGTATGTCTCTATCAGTTTTGCACATCGAGAGACTGAAATGTTTTCCCATTCCTCCTTGCAAAACAGCTCGAGCTCAGTGAGGTTGGATGGAGAGCATTTGTGAACAGCAGTTTTCAGTTCTTTCCACAGATTCTCGATTGGATTCAGGTCTGGACTTTGACTTGGCCATTCTAACACCTGGATATGTTTATTTTTGAACCATTCCATTGTAGATTTTGCTTTATGTTTTGGATCATTGTCTTGTTGGAAGACAAATCTCCGTCCCAGTCTCAGGTCTTTTGCAGAATCCATCAGGTTTTCTTCCAGAATGGTCCTGTATTTGGCTCCATCCATCTTCATCCATAAAAATTGAGCTCTATAGGAGAAAGCCCTGCCTCCAGCTGTTTGCTTAGAAATTCTAGGGACAATTAGGAGGCCTGCATCTTGTGACCGTAGCGTAGGTGTAGGTATGTACGGCAGGACCAAATCAGAGAGATAGGTAGGAGCAAGCCCATATAATGCTTTGTAGGTTACCAGTAAAACCTTGAAATCAGCCCTTGCCTTGACAGGAAGCCAGTGTAGGGAGGCTAACACTGGAGTAATATGATAACATTTTTGGTTCTAGTCAGGATTCTAGCAGCCGTATTTAGCACTAACTGAAGTTTATTTAGTGCTTTACCGGGTAGCCGGAAAGTAGAGCATTGCAGTAGTCTAACCTAGAAGTTACAAAAGCACTCAGATGGTTTTGTCTGGCTAATAGCTTACACAAACAGAGCACCACAGTATGAGTCATAATACCCATAAAACCTAGCGGTCAAACAGGGAAATGGTTCCAATCGTTTTTCCACCATTATTTTCCCATATGGGATTTTAGAAACAGCTCAAATAAGGGCTGTGTTTCGTGTAGGCTTACCCTAGAGTGACGTTTTGATAATCTCTCTCGGATAAGAGGACTTTTATCAATACATCAGTCTGTATTTACTCTCATGGTATGGGCAGACATAAGCTACGGACAACGAACACAATTGCATTTTATCCATGGCAATTTGAATGCACAAAAACACTGTGATGAGATCCTGAGGCCCATTGTGAGGCCCATTTTTTTTAAGGTATCTGTGACCAACAGATGCATATCTGTATTCCCAGTCATGTGAAATCCATAGATTAGGGCCTAATGAATTTATTTCAATTGACTGATTTCCTCACATGAACTGTTATTCAGTAAAATCAATGAAATTGTTGGATTTATATTTATATTTAATATTTTTTATACCATTTTATACCATTTATATTTTTGTTCAGTATAATTCAATCCAATTTTTTATTATTATTATTATTTTCTTTGGGGGGGATCGGTGTCCCATCCACGGGACCGTTAAGCTAACGTAGGCTAATGTGATTAGCATGAGGTTGTAAGTAACAAAAACAATTCCCAGGTATTGGCAGGAAGCTTAAAGTCTTGTTAATCTAACTGCACTGTCCAATTTACAGTAGCTATTACAGTGAAAGAATTCCATGCAATTGTTTGAGGAAAATGCAGATTTTTGAAAATGAAAGATAATAATAAACAAATTAGGCACATTTGGGCAATCTTGAGAAAAAATGTTGAACATAAATGCAATGGTTCATTGGATCAGTCTAAAATGTTGTACACACACTGCTGCCATCTAGGGGCCAAAATCTAAATTTCACATGGACTGGAATAATACATTATGGATTTTCTATTGCATTTCAAAGATGATGGTACAAAAAAAATACAAAAGAATGGTTGGTTTTGTCTTTGATTTATCTTTTACCAGATCTATTGTGTTATATTCTCCTACATCCCTTTCACATTTCCACAAACTTCAAAGTGTTTCCTTTCAAATGGTACCAAGAATATGCATATTCTTGCTTCAGGGCCTGAGCTACAGGCAGTTCGATTTGGGTATGTCATTTTAGGTGAACATTTTAAAAAAGTGGCGGATCCTGAAGAGTATTTATACGTTTTTTTTCTCACTATTTCCTTATTTTAGAAAAAAGTATCTCTTTTGGGTCTGTGATTCTCTCCATTTTTTTTCAATTTAGAGGCTACAGTATCAGAATGCATCGTCTTGCAGTTTTGTGTGCAAAACACAGCTTGTAGGTCCGGGTTGCGGGCCCAATTGTTTTCTGTACTGAGTATTGACAACCGAGACAGTCTTTCCTGAGACGTTGTGCTTCTGAGGTTGTTCATTATGAGTTTTAGTTTAGAGAACGATCTCTCTGCAGATGTGACAGTTGCAGGGATGGTTAAAAATAGTTGGATTGCAGTAGCAACGTCAGGGAAACTGGGCAAAAGGGATTGGTGCTTCATCTCATATTCTCCTTAATTTCCAGCCTCAACACGTTACGGAAAGATATTAACTGTATAGGAAGCTCTGGGTACAAGTCGTCTGGATACTGGGCAGCCAATAAACTGGCAGATGCAAACAGATTATAATCTTTAGCGGACAACAGTTCTTGATGGCTCAATCAAAGAAAGAGGGTTGCGATTTCATTCATACTGGTGAACCGGCGTTTGAGTTGTGTGGTTGCAATATCAAAGTAGCATTGAACACAGACACTGTAAAATGTTCCTCTGCATTCTGAAGCCTGTTTTTGTGCATCACTTGGTCCTGCCTTTTGTTTATTCATCCCACTCTCTGTATCATGTGTTGTATGTAGCCTACACTGTAATCGTTTGTGTCAATTGTTTTGTGAGTAATACATCCTGTTAGTTGAATTGAGTAAATGCAGTCCTCGTTTTACAGAGCCATTCTTTGATTGAATATAAGCTCATAAATTAGTGGAGTCATTGGTAAACCGATCTTTTGACTACAGTTGTGCTCATATTTAATGAATTCTAATGGTAAATGTTATGTACACTATACACATTGGATTACACATTGGTACTTTACATCTTGGTCTAAGATCAACTAGATCAATTAAAGCTTGGCCGATGGGTGCTATAGACAGCGCATAAGCCTCTTAATAATCAATTATCTTAGAACAAATGTAATTATAGCATCTGAGTGATAATGTGTAGACTCACAAGCGGGCTAGATTCACCAGTGTACATTTATGATCTATAGCCGTTAGTCACATGATAATGGAGTCAGATTGATGAATGTAGTTTATTATTATTAAACACAATTTGAACTCATCTACATGTGTTTGTTAGAATGTTATACATCTCCTCTCACCACCCGGAGGCATATCAGTCTCTGCATCACTAGGCTCTTGTCTAGGCATTACCATTCAACACCTTTACGCAAACACTAGCTGCAGATAAAAAAAGCAGTGGAGGAAACAAACCCAGGTGTACCGTTCTCTTTTTGTCCCTCACTTTCAGAAACAAACTCAGTCATTTCAGAGCTCTAGTCTTTGTCAATGTCTTATCATTCAGTGGTTGTTGCTCTCAGCTCCACAGAGAACGCGCCAGTTAAAAATAGACGGTATATCAACTGTACCTCAGGAATAGATATATATATATATCCTGTGTCTACAACAGTGTTGTAAACACAAACTGTAAGCACAAATTGACATGTGCTAGAGAATGTAGGTTAGCTGGCCTCATCAAGTAAAGTTACAAATAAACGGAATGCTTATCTCAAATAGAACTATACACACACATACAATCGCACCAACACACATAAAATCAAGTATAAAACAAAATAGGTAGAATTTTCATAATTTCCCTAAAACAGTGTTTCTTTAAAACCCATGCAGCAGGTTTCTCTCGCGCATTTCACAGACTTAGTTAAGGCAGCACTGCAGTCGACATTGCCCTTTTTTTCAGAACATTCGTCAAACATCTCTAAAACTAAAACTCTGGGTCTAGTGTTCGAGAACTTACAGAACACTAGACCAGTGGGTAGCTGGCTGCCGTGGCGATGCCACAGTGGTTCTTCCTGTCTTTGGCCATGTAGATGTAGCCTTTGTCTCCCCATTTCTCGCTCCAGCTGAGGAAGAGACAAAACATGTTAGTCCCACAGTTCTAGTTAGTAGGAAATTATAGATTCACTGCTGCTTTAGAGAAATGTATGACTTAGACCATAGTATCAGGACAAGAGAGGCATATTCCCCGATGAGGGAATCAACCAATCCCGTAGCGGTGACGTAACAAACAACAAACATCCTAGGAAGATACTGTGTACTGTACCTGTTCTTGACAATCCAGAATTTCTTGCCATCTACATCCTCTCCTTCAAAACCGTATCCCACCACCAGAACTCCATGGTCAAGCTCCTCACTGCTGCACTTCTCCTCATAATAGATCCCTACAGGGAGAGGACATAGTTAAATTAGTGGGCTAAGATACGGAGTTTACTTCAGTATGTAAAATCACCTGATCTCAAACATAATAGTTGGTTACTTAGCTAGTAACTAGTTAGAAATATTGGTCACAATTTGCTTCAAAGACAACACCATTTGTACACGGTGAACAGGACAATAGACCAGTACAGATCACTGCTACCTCAAAAAAATAGAATGTAGGGAATCCAATCCTTGCAAATAATGTTACACGTAATTTAAGTTGAACCGCTAACTGCTACTCACCAGACTGGTAGAACTGGAAGGATTCGTGGCTGGCATCGATGGCGACAGCGATGGGGCCGACAGACGCCACAGCCGTCATCAGAGCGTGTTCTTTGCCACTGGGGATGTCCACAAAGCCAGTTTCATTGACAGCACTGAACTCTGGTCGGTAGTGGCAAATATCATCATCCTGAGTTTACCAGGGAAGAACAATGGCCATGATTAGTCAAAAACAACATATTCCAAATATTCAAGCAAGTCGGTCATTCTTGGAGACAAATCCCACTGTAATGAAGTGGAAACTCAAATTTTCTAAGTTGAAGTTGTAAGTCATTCCAGATCGACAGTAAAAACCGCATGATCTGGTACCAGGCTAAAACAACAGGGCCTTACTTTTAATAAATGCATCTTCACACCCTATTATATTTTAATTCAGACTAATAGAACACAGAGCCTTACCTTGCCCACATAGGGGTAGGACGCCTCTGTGTCCAGGCCGCCGTTGTCCTTTACATACTGGAACGCCAAGTCCATGAGACCCCCATTACAGCCCTCGTTGCCCTGGGGTCTGGAGCAGTCCATCAAGTTCTGTTCACTCAGAGACACCAGATTGCCAGTCTTCCTGAATTGCTGGCCCTCTATGGCTCCGGTGGAACTGAACGCCCAGCAAGACCCACATGAGCACTGAGGGGGTAAAGGTTGTTAAACATCTTGTTACTTTTTCATGCCAGAAAACACTGACATGTGCATATTACGCTAGTAATAAATACATATATAACAATATGTATGCGCAATTTGCCGCCTTATCTTCTGGATACTGTAAATTACAATCATGGTAAACAGCATGCAAACAAGCCAGATAGTTCTCTGGAAGTAAAACCTTATTTAGTGACACAGCAGTGTATGGATGAGTCATGACTCATGAGTGATTCAGGTCTCACCTGGTTCTTGATGGGAGTGACGTAGCCCTTCTCTCTCCAGTCCACGGCTTCAGGGGCCTGCAGGTAATTGGGTTCCATGAAAAGAGAGCCCTTGTACTTCCTCTCAGTCGTCTGCTTGTAGCCGTTCATGAGCTGCCCGAACTCTTCGTTGGTCTAGGGAGGAAAGAAACAGAACATGTTGTCTTCCCTGGCAAGATGTGGTTTGTAATTTACCATCTGAATGGGAAATGTATTTTTTTTACATCTTAAGACTGTTTTAAAAGGTGCACTTAGCCATAAATCCTGTGTGCATCTTTAAAAGACTATGAGTAAGTTTCAATTCTCTTCTCGGGATAACTATTCCATTCCTGCTTGATAGTTGAAGAAACCTAACCTGCGAGTCTGAATACATTCCTGCTTTCATTGTCAACGCTGACACCTGTGCCTGTGAAATATTTCATACTGTATGTGCTTTAGCAAATCTATGGCATGGCAACAAAAAGATCCAGCTATAGCACACACACAGTATGGGAAAGAGCTGCTGAAAAGTAGCTCCTGCTCCACAGTAAAATGTCTCAGCAACAGACTTGGACAGAAGTTCACTGGAACTGATATCAGCACCTGAAAATTTCCACTGCTTTAGTTCCTGCACCTCATAGAATATTAGCTCAAAAGTCCTGCAGTGTACCTGGATATAAATATATACAGTACAGGCCCCCAGAATGAGTAGCGGCACCCATTTCATCCATGTCAAGCACTGCTCAGCAAGGTGATTCTTCTTACCATGTCACCAAATTGGTTCATGCCCAGACGATAGGAGAGTTTTCCCATAGAGTGGTCCAGGTTGTGCATCTCAATCTTTTTCAGGTTCTTTTCCCAAACCATCCTTCTCCAGCCCTCCTCGCTCTGTAACAATGAGTGAAAAACAGTGAGAAAATATACACAATCATATACTGTAACAGAACTATGTGCACAATCCATGCAATTAATGATACATAGGTGTAATTTACAGCTACATGTATGCACCAATTGATCAATTTGATTGAGCCCCTTGTTGAGAGCAGTGGAGGATGGTGGGAGGAGTCAAAGGAGGACAGGCTCATTGTACTGGCTGTAATGGAACTGAGTCAAACGTGGTTTCTAAATGTTTGATACCATTCCAATAATTCCATTCCAGCCTTTACAATAAGCCCATCCTCCTATAGCTCATCCCACCAGCCTCCACTCGTTGGTAGCTATGTGCTCCTCTACTTGTGCTTAAACACCCACCTCATGGTAGTTCTTGCTGTGCCAGTTCTTCCACAAGTGCCAGTGGCCCTCCAACTGAGAGTCAAACATAGGGGCCGCAAACACAGCACTCATACAGAGCACCAACACTGCCAAGTACAGGGACATCATGGTCAAACAGCTGTGGAGAGAGAGAGAGAGAGCAGAGCTCAGTCAGCCTTGTATTTTCAGTGTAAAGAAGCTATATAGCATAAAATGTTAAATTTGTACCTTTGAAAGAATGGCAGATCGTCAAAGTTATATACAACAACAAAAAGTCTGGGCAGCACCTCCTACTGGAGAGTTGATCTACAGCTATCCATTTGGTCTCCCATCCAGTGTTTTAACCAAGGCCAGTTTAGCTTTGACATGTCACTGACTACTACCAATGTGGTATCTTGTGAATGATTGAAAAATCTCAATTTAATTTGTTTTTAAATTAACATTTTTTTTTTTATAAAAAATTGCTGTTTCTATGAAGTCATTCCACAGGGTAGCTTTAACAGAGAAAATTTATTTAACCATCCTTTATAAGTCATATCAATTGTAATATTTACGCCAATAAAGCACTTGTGAAGTCATCAGCAGCTATGGTTTTAATTCAACCTAGGGTTCACAAACACATCACCTTGCACTTTCACCATCCTGTGAAGTTAATTCATCATAATGTATTTAATCTGCAGCCTAATAAACTGCATGCTTTCCCAACGAGTAGTAAAGTGAGGTCCACACTACTACTCCAAGTTTACTTCGATATATGATGGTTATTATATTCACCAACAATCACATAATTAATTTTACTGACACAAAAAGACTCCACCTAGTCTAGCGTATTTTGTGTTGTCGACATTTGGAAAGTTAACTGAAAAATTGTTTCCATCAGGTGTGTCATTACTTTTATCCGACATGTACTTTACTTGCTATACAACCGTTGGATGGAAATGTGGTTTGTGAGAATAAAACAAAAAATTCCCCCTTCCAAACTACCTTCCGCTTGACACAAGAAAAAATATTAAACATATGGAACTAGGATACTACACTACCGGTATTCCAAATTAAATAAATTGATATCAATTACTTTATGTGATAGAAATATTCGAGGAAAAGTTTGGTAACAGCCGGGAGAAAAAGCAACATCAGAAACGGTAGACTAATATTGTCTTTCTGTATCAATTAAATCAAAGAGCAAATGCCCCTGGTAAATGTAAATGTCCATAACCCAAGATCCTAACACTGTACAAAGAGCAGAATGGAAAGCAGTACTTACTTTTTCCCGTCAATTTGCAGTAGCAGGGTGATGATTTCTGCTGCTGTTGTTGTGTAGTCAGTGAACAAGACACGACACTTTATACAGCCAGCTATATGTCCTATAGTGGTGGGGGCTGGCTTGTGATTGGCTGAAAGGGGACGGTATCTCAAACTGCCGGCCCGCTGAAAGATCATTTAAAGATCTCAGGTCCCGCCCGGTGTAAATATCCCAGCATGCGATTCCTGACCACTTGACCGTTTTCATCGACTCCGTAAAGATAAAACATCAAATTTGATTAATCATCTTTAGTGAGTTGATTAGATTACTGGGAAGCAAAAGGGCAGAAAGACACATTGTAACATCGAGTCAGTTTCCCTTACCATTTTTTCATCTTCGGTTACTTTGTAACAGTTCTCTCATCATGTGCGGGCGCGGAGGAGATGAGAGCATGGCACGCTGATTACTTATACAGCAATGACAAAGAAATAACCAGAAAAAAATGCTAAACATGTTCATTGAACAGTAATGACATGAATATAGGAAGAACGGTTACATGTAGTCTAGTACCTGAAACTGAGTGGCCAACAACAAACGCCACATATGTTCCTGCTCTGTGAAGCATACAACAGCTTCAGTGTTTGTTCAACCATGTCCTAATATGATAGATTCAAATAATAATGAAGTTGAGAGAATGAACAAATTAACCTACATTTATCTAGCTCAAATATTAAGATGATCTGCATTCTTTAGATACTGATGAGTTATTGTGTGATATTCTGCTGTGTCAAGAAAGTTCTGATGGGCTTGTAAATCATTTGTTTGTGTAAATAATCATTCCAATTTCATTTGAAATATGTCTTACAAGCCTTTCAGTGTTTTCCTACCTCTTCTGCACATTCTCCTTTTGTTTTCCTTTTAAACATTGATAATCAATACATTGTTTCTAAACAATTGTGTAATGTCACTTTTGCCTTGTCAGCATTAGGAATTTCTGCCTGTCAACCAAACATTCACACAGGAAGAAGGGGAGGGATTCTCTTATTGGGCTGCTGCTGAATCTGTTGTTACTAATAGGACACAAACACACACACACACATACACATACACATACACACACACCCTGTAGATGTGTGGTTAGTAAAATGATTCCTTGATTGGTATTGGTGTGTCTACAAAAACACTTCAGGGAAATCAATGAATGGATGGGTATTGAAAAATTCATTAGGTTTGTTTAAGATTTCCTAGTATTGATCAATCATACTAAGAAGTATGTTTTGATAACAATGCAGTAATGTATCTGTGTAACTTCAAACTTTTGCTGACACTGATTACAATCTAACAGAAACAGATGCACTTACTCCCCCTGTCAGACATGAAGTGTACTGCAGGTAATGTAACAGTCATGACCATTGAGTTCAATACAGAGTTGAAAACCGTGCATTTGGAAAGTATTCAGACCCCTTCACTTTTTCCACATTTTGTTACATTACAGCCTTATTCTAATATTGATTCAATTGTATTTTTTCCTCATCAATCTACACACAATACCCGATAATGACAAAGCAAAAACAGCTTTAGAGAAATGTTTGAAAATGCATTACAAATAAATAATTGAAATATCACATTTACATAAGTTTTCAGACCATTTACTCAGTACTTTGTAGAAGCCCCTATGGCAGTGATTACAGCCTCGAGTAGTCAAACGTTCATAGATGACCAGCAGGGTCAAATAATAATCACAGTGGTTGTATTGTGTGCAACAGGTCAGTACCTCAGGAATAAATGTCAGTTGGCTTTTCATAGCCGAACATTCAGAGGTCGAGAGGTCGAGACAGCAGATCCATTTATTTTTCAGCTTCTCCTCTTCTTTCTCACTAGAGAGCGACTTCTAACGGTTAGTCAGCTCAGAAGTAGATCAGCAGGCCTACCATGAACAGAAATAGTGTACATCACACACTAATTGCAAGTTTAGCCTACTGTATTACCGCCACACCAGTTGTCATGAGTCATAACTAGGGCTGTGGTGGTCATGAAAATTTGTCCGCCAGTGATTGTCAAGCAAATAACTGCCGGTTTCACGGTAATTGACCGTTAATTAACATAAACACACTTAGCATCTCCTGGCTTCCACGTATAGCTTAAAAGACACCTATGCAGACCTTTGGAACATTTTCATTTTAAAAAGTTGAATAAATCCATGTAATATTGCCACAGGTCTAAAGAAACATGAGAGGAAGAAAATGTAGTCTATTTCAGAAGAACGGAATAGGTATCCTCTGAGGTATCCTTATGTTAGGCCCTGATCTGGCTATGCCAAATGGCTGTGAGCTACAGTAGTTCACTTAGCAGACAAGATTTGCTTAGAATTCTGTGGCATTATTTTATAACATGAAGAATGCAATTGAACATAGCTAAATTAAATAGGAAGGATGTTTCTCCAAACGATTTAAAGGGAGTGCTCACATGCAGCTATTCTGTGTTGAGGGGTTAACAAAGAAACAGGTCCTCCTATTTGCTTAATTTAGAGTTATTTATGCAACTGTGGTTGTGATACAAACGTTGGGCTATATGTTTAGATGTTTTATACATTCTGAGGCTGCATGATGCAACTCTAATGATGATTTGAAAAAAGTTGCATTAAAGGCATGAGCTCTGCTTTGTTTCGTGTACACTCTTCATCAGTCTCTCATTCACAATTTGACAAGCACTTGATAATGCCTCGAATTTCCTGGCGGCATCCTCCTAGTGTTGCCATAATGGCCCCTAAAGAAATGCATGCCGTAGTGCCCTTAGGCTGAATATAATATGTATAATTCCCTTCTCCCAGTTGCATGTTCCAAAGCACCTCTCACTCACATGGCTCTCAGATATCTAAATTCTTATTAACCAATGCTTCTCACGTGATCAGATTCTTCTCACGTGATCAGATTCTTCTCACAGAGGCATCTGCCAGGCACATCGGGGACTCAACTGATTGGGTCCTTCTTATCGAGTTCCCGAGGTGCATATTGAAGATATTGGAAGAACTGTCCACATTTACTTTCGTCAGCCAACAAGGTGAGTAGGCCTAACAAACAGCAAAAGCACTAGCCTATGTCAATCTACTATCCCCCATAGTGTAAAGTTGACCTATTCTATTGGTCAATTTATCCTTCAGTGTGAGAACAAAATATTCAAAACTCAAATTAATAGAACCACTCGCATCAAAAAAAAAATGTCAAAAGCAATGAGGCTGATGCAACAGATCATAATGTTTAGCTTAAAATGTTCATAAACGATTAGGCTTTTTCTTCACATTATAAGTGCAGTAATGCACAAACGGCAGTAGGCTATGTGCGAATGTTCCTAATTGCAATCAATTAGCGGGAAACCACCATTCTCAAAAGTGACCACAAATGCTATTATGCATGTAATGCTTTATTATAAAGGTGCATTTTTATGGTGAAAATGATCTTCCTCAAAACCTGAAACTCACGCGCCGCCTAAGGATGCCAGTTAGGCTCTGGACTGGTTGTAAAGCAGATTAATGTTCTTAATTTCAATTAGTTATTTGGCCACTTAGTTGTGATATAAACTTTATCAAAAACATATAGGCCTGTGGACTAGGCTACATGAGGTGTGAGACTATGATGTGAATACGTCGTAAGAAAAAGGCATGCGCTGTTTCTTGCCTTACTTGCCTACACAAGCTGGGCATCACTCACAAATGATAATATATCATTGACAAGTGATAGGCTAATATAGTCATCCATCAGACTATTCTTGGCCAACAGCTCTGCCCCCCCCCCCCCCCCCGCAGCTACTCACCCAAGCCTCCCCAGCTTCTCCTTTACCCAAATCCAGATAGCAGATGTTCTGAAAGAGCTGCAAAATCTGGACCCGTACAAATCAGCTGGTCTTGACAATCTGGACCCTCTATTTCTGAAACTATCCACCTCCATTGTCGCAACCCCTATTACCAGCCTGTTCAACCTCTCTTTCATATCGTCTGAGATCCCCAAGGATTGGAAAGCTGCCGCAGTCATCCCCCTCTTCAAAGGGGGAGACACCCTGGACCCAAACTGTTACAGACCTATATCCATCCTGCCCTGCCTATCGAAGGTCTTCGAAAGCCTGGTCAACAAACAGATCACTGACCATCTCGAATCCCACCGTACCTTCTCCGCTGTGCAATCTGGTTTCCGAGCCGGTCACGGGTGCACCTCAGCCACGCTCAAGGTACTAAACGATATAACCGCCATCGATAAAATACAGTACTGTGCATCCATCTTCATCGACCTGGCCAAGGCTTTCGACTCTGTCAATCACCATATTCTTATCGGCAGACTCAGTAGCCTCAGTTTTTCTAATGACTGCCTTGCCTGGTTCACCAACTACTTTGCAGACAGAGTTCAGTGTGTCAAATCGGAGGGCATGTTGTCCGGTCCTCTGGCAGTCTCTATGGGGGTGCCACAGGGTTCAATTCTCGGGCCGACTCTTTTCTCTGTATATATCAATGATGTTGCTCTTGTTGCGGGCGATTCCCTGATTCACCTCTACGCAGACGACACCATTCTGTATACTTCTGGCCCTTCCTTGGACACTGTGCTATCTAACCTCCAAACGAGCTTCAATGCCATACAACACTCCTTCCGTGGCTTCCAACTGCTCTTAAACGCTAGTAAAACCAAATGCATGCTTTTCAACCTGAAAAAAAAATATATATAAAAAATATATAATCTTGTCTTAAAATATACTAAATAATACGTGAGAATTTTGTTTTGATTTAGAATGGACTATTATCATGCACCGGTTTCAGAACAGGGGAAAAATACAAGTAATCTATGCACTTAAATAGCGAATGGAGGACTTAATTGTCATGCTAGCCAGGTAGGCTATATTCCTATTGTAAAGCAAAACAATGTGCTTAATATTAGGGAAGTTGAGAAATATAGTCAGCCTAAAGGAAGCCGAAAATCCTATTTTTAATAGAAGCCATCACTGTTTCCTCACGCAATTCCATAGCCTGTAGAAATGTTGCGCAAACATGAGCTCATGGGCTCTCATGAAGTGTTTGATTAGATTTTTATACACATTTGCATTGATGTCAGAGAGGATTAGAGGGACAATAGAGTGCTGAGTACCAGGCAGTTAGCACGTTTGGTGGGCTAATGACCATCAGCAGCACCAGAGCTTGGAGAAGCCTAATTACCGTGACCACAGTAAAAATTTAGCATGACCGTTGAGTCATAGTAATCTCCTTTTATGCACTCTGGACAGTAAATTGGTAGTACCCAACTTGCTAAAGACCATCGGGTCGCTAATGGACTGATACTCAGGGCTCCATTGTTCTTCTTAACCACTCCTGACATCAATTCAAATGCAATCGATAATCACAGCAAACAGTATCTTGCTTTTAAAACTCACCTCACTGTGATTGATCAATTTGAAGAAAGAAGTTTAACAGCAGGTTGAAACTAATTGGAAAACATGGTCGTTGTGGGTGTTGTTTCAACGGCGAACACAACGACAGTGCTTTCTACGGTGATGATTAATTCAAAACACCCATACGCATATTTGAACTTATGCAAATGCATAGGCCTTTGAGCACTTCAAATCAAAGTTTATTTGTCAAGTGCGCCGAATTCAACAGGTGTTGTACATGCTTACTTACAGGCTCTAACCAATAGTTCAAAAAAGGTATTAGGTGAACAATAGGTAGGTAAAGAAATAAAACAACAGTAAAAAGACAGGCTATATACAGTAGTGAGGCTGTAAAAGTAGTGTGAGGCTACATACAGACACCGGTTAAAGGTAGTATGTACATGTAGATATGGTTAAAGTGACTATGCATACAGTGGGGCAAAAAAGTATTTAGCCAGCCACCAATTGTGCAAGCTCTCCCACTTAAAAAGATGAGAGAGGCCTGTAATTGTCATCATAGGTACACTTCAACTATGACAGACAAAATGAGAAAAAATTGTAGGATTGTAGGATTTTTAATGAATTTATTTGCAAATTATGGTGGAAAATAAGTATTTGGTCAATAACAAAAGTTTATCTCAATACTTTGTTATATACCCTTTGTTGGCAATGACAGAGGTCAAATGTCTTCACAAGGTTTTCACACACTGTTGCTGGTATTTTGGCCCATTCCTCCATGCAGATCTCCTCTAGAGCAGTGATGTTTTGGGGCTGTTGCTGGGCAACACGATCTTTCAACTCCCTCCAAAGATTTTCTATGGGGTTGAGATCTGGAGACTGGCTAGGCCACTCCAGGACCTTGAAATGCTTCTTACGAAGCCACTCCTTCGTTGCCCGGGCGGTGTGTTTGGGATCATTGTCATACTGCAAGACACAGCCACGTTTAATCTTCAATGCCCTTGCTGTTGGAAGGACGTTTTCACTCAAAATCTCACGATACATGGCCCCATTCATTCTTTCTATTACACGGATCAGTCGTCCTGGTCCCTTTGCAGAAAAACAGCCCCAAAGCATGATGTTTCCACCCCCATGCTTCACAGTAGGTATGGTGTTCTTTGGATGCAACTCAGCATTCTTTGTTCTCCAAACACGTCGAGTCGAGATAGCCCGGTTAGCCAATGTGCGGGAGCACTGGTTGGTCATTGAGGTAGTATGTACATGAATGTATAGTTAAAGTGACCATGCATATATGATAAACAGAGAGTAGCAGCAGCGTAAAAAAAGAGGGGTTGAGGGGGCACACAATGCAAATATTCCGGGTAGCCATTTGATTACCTGTTCATGAGTCTTATGGCTTGGGGGTAAAAACTGTTGAGAAGCCTTTTTGTCCTAGACTTGGCACTCCGGTACCGCTTGCCATGCAGTAGTAGAGAGAACAGTCTATGACTGGGGTGGCTGGGGTCTTTGACAATTTTTAGGGCCTTCCTCTCACCGCCTGGTGTAGAGGTCCTGGATGGCAGGCAGTTTAGCCCCAGTGATGTACTGGGCCGTACACACTACCCTCTGTAGTGCCTTGCAGTCGGAGGCCGAGCTATTGTCGTACCAGGCAGTGATTGTATCCTGTCAGGATGCTCTCGATGCAGCTGAAGAAGCTGAAGAACCTTTTGAGGATCTCAGGACCCATGCCAAATATTTTTTGTTTCCTGAGGGGGAATAGGCTTTGTCGTGCCCTCTTCACAACTGTCTTGGTGTGTTTGGACCTTTCTAGTTTGTTGTTGATGTGGACACCAAGGAACTTGAAGCTCTCAACCTGCTCTACTACAGCCCTGTTGATGAGAATGGGGGCATTCTCGGGCCTCCTTTTCCTGTAGTCCACAATCATCTCCCTAGTCTTGGTTATGTTGAGGGATAGATTGTTCTTCTGGCACCACCCGGCCAGGTCTCTGACCTCCTTCCTCCCTATAAGCTTTCTCGTCGTTATCGGTGATCAGGCCTACCATTGTTGTGTCATCTGCAAACTTAATGATGGTGTTGGAGTCGTGCCTGGCCATGCAGTCGTGGGTGAACAGGGAGTACAGGAGGGGACTGAGCATGCACCCCTGGGGAACTCCAGTGTTGAGGATCAGCGTGGCAGATGTGTTGCTACCTACCCTCACCACCCGGGGGGCGGCCTGTCAGGAAGTCCAGGATCCAGTTGCAGAGGGAGGTGTTTAGTCCCTGGATCCTTAGCTTAGTGATGAGCTTTGAAGGTACTATGGTGTTGAACGCTGAGCTCTAGTCAATGAATAGCATTCTCACATACGTGGTCCTTTTGTCCAGGTGGGAAAGGGCAGTGTGGAGTGCAATAGAGATTGCATCATCTGTGCATCTGGTTGGGTGGTATGCAAATTAGAGTGGATCTAGTGTTTCTGGGATAATGGTGTTGATGTGAGCCATTATCAACTTTTCAAAGCACTTCATAGCAACAGACGTGAGTGCTACGGGTCTGTACTCATTTAGGTAGGTTCCCTTTGTGTTCTTGGGCACAGGGACTATGGTGGTCTGCTTGAAACATGTTGGTGTTACAGACTCAATCAGGTCACTGGGCAGTGTCACTGGGCAGCTCGCAGCAGTGCTTCCCTTTGTAGTCTGTAATAGTTTGCAAGCCCTGCCACATAAGACGAGCTTCGGAGCCGGTGTAGTATGATTCAATCTTAGCCCTGTATTGACGCTTTTCCTGTTTGATGTGGTGTACTCCTCAATGCCATCAGCAAAATCCTGGAACATGTTCCAGTCTGTGATAGCAAAACAGTCCTGTAGTTTAGCATCTGCTTCACCTGACCACTTTTTCATAGACCGAGTCACTGGTGCTTCCTGCTTAAAGGTTTTGCTTCTAAGCAGGAATCAGGAGGATAGAGTTGTTGTCATATTCACCAAATGGATGGGGAGGGAGAGCTTTGTAGGCGTCTCTGTGTGTGGAGTACAGGTGATCTATAATTTTTTCCCCTCTGGTTGCACATTTAACATGTTGATGGAAATTTGGTAGAACTGATTTAAGTTTCTCTGCATTAAAGTTTCCGGCCACTAGGAGCGCCGCCTCTGGGTGAGTGGTTTCCTGTTTTGCTTATTTCTTTATACAGCTGACTGAGTGCGGTCTTAGTGCCACATCTGTCTGGGGTGGTAAATAAACAGCCACGAAAAGTATAGCTGAAAACTCTCTAGGCAAGTAGTGTGGCCTGCAATTTATCACAATATACTGTACTTCAGGCGAACAAAATCTAGAGACTTCCTTAGATTTTGTGCACCAGCTGTTGTTTACAAATATGCACAGACCGCCCCCCTCGTTGTTCTATCTTGCCGGTGCAGCGTATATCCCGCTAGCTGAGCGGTGAGGGAGGAAGGAATGCTTTTTAAATGGACCGCCCTTGCCCGGAAATCCGTCACTCGTTCATCCCGCAATGGTTGTTTTCAGCTACCCGTAGTTTGTGGGTGCTTTATATGCTCTACAGTCAATTATGATTGCATGTCTATTTATATTAACTATATAATTATTAATATACGTCTACTGTATGATAGCTAGCAAATTAATTAGCTAACTAACGTAAACTCATTCACTATTGTACATTGCCATGGTCCGTACAATTGACCTTATTTTAGCGCTCAAAAAATGTAATACTTCCAGATCAACTGTTATGTCAATACCATTGTAAAGCACAATTTCTCCCCTTTCCAACAAAATTCATGCCGAGACCTCCACGCTGCCCGTTTCTGCATAATTCAACAAGGCAATGAGCTCCGTTGGGTCTTTTAAAAAATGGCGGGTGGGGAAGCAAAACTAATGCGTGGTAGTGAGAAGGAGAGGAGATGTGTGGGAAAACTGCTATTTTCACTCGATCTGTACAACTTATCACCTTATCGCCTCTAAAGTGTAAATAAAATACTATAAAGAGTTTATATAATGTGTCATTACATACCTATTTAAATGTTTATGTCGAATTTGTATCGTGTTTTTAGGGCAGTGCTAAAGTGACCTTCAGAAGTCAGCAGCGGCTTTGAGAATCATGATCGCTTGCAGTGATGACGCAAAAAATTACTAGGAATCCCCCCCTTACCCCCGTCACTGTCCATTTCTTGTTTTTAAACGATGAGAGAAGTGCTACACCTGGTGGAGAGAGATTGTAAGACAGAAATAGTTTCTTTATGCCTGCTGTACGTTAAGGCATGACACGTCACGATGTAACGGAGGGTCAGTTTTTTAAACTTTTCTCCAATACTATAGAGCCATTACCATGTCGATCAATGCTTGAATAGAAACGTAGTTCATACCCCAGATTTTGAAGTCGACACAGTCGCTACAGTCCCATCAGTTTTCTTTGCAGCCTCGTTTGAATGTCGCGGTTGCACACATTTGTATGGAATGGGGTGAGTTTACGTTAGCCTGCCTAGCTACTAGGAAAATGTTTGATTTCTACAATTTCCAAAAGCTAACCAAATAAAAACATGATTCATTTAATGAGAGGTGTTTGTAGCACAATTTATAACTTATTTACATTCGTTTTTACTTACACTTGTATGTTGTCTCCATATTGACTTTGAGGTTTTAAGTTTCACCAAAAGTGTATTAAAGTGTATTTTAGGCTACTGTTGGGGTTCGTTTCCTTGTTCCTTGTCAATTATTGGCTCCATTGTTGAAATTAGCATTTTGACAATATCTTGAATAAATCATTCAAAACCCGTTATTAATGTAATTGCAGACAGAAGTTGACAACAGGAACATAACGCATGTTTCCAAGTAAGTTCTGCATAAAAGAAAAGGTCCCAAGTTATATTATTAAACCCGAAGTCCAGCCCTAGTGATGTCACTGCCTACGTCATTATATTTTACTCATGAGACCAAAACCATGCCAACTCAACACTAAAACTGGTGTTCATGTAGCTATCTGAAAGCTTAGCAGTAAATGTCCAAGTTGATTTATAGTGGAATGTCTGACTAATCTCTTATCCCTTACACTCCCCTGCAGAGTTCTGTCTTCACAGTCACACATTTCTCAGAGGGGTCTCTTTATAAGAGGCAAAGAGACCAGAAAACCACTGTGAAACAATACTAAACCTCTATAATGAATATATATTGTTCATCTGTAGTCTAGGACCCTATAAATGTAAGGAGGGCAGGGTCTTATTACACCCCTTCTATTAACACAACATAAGCATAACCAATTTGTAGAAAAGGCCCATGGAGTTGGTGGCATAATCCTTTAATTCATTGCCATTTACTCATTTGGGCCAGGGGTGCTTTAATTGGGTCTGGGGGAATGTCTGACAGATCTCAAATCCATAAAACGAGAAAATTGCCTTCACCTGATCTCGCTGCTTTCTCTTCCTTAACTCCGTCTGATTCAGAAGTTCTGTGCGTCCATGAATCCACACTACTCAGTAAATATACCACTTTATGGTTAAAGGAATTCCTGCCTCAGTCTCATCCATTCCTCTGTCACCTGACACGTGACCAACTGTTCACCTTCACTGTCAGTCATCCTTCCTGTCCAGCTACCCACACAGATTCCACTAATCTTTCAATGGTCCTTCGAGCCGGATGATGACTGAACCAAAGACAGGTGAAAAGGAAATGGAGGCGGAGAGGGAAGAATTGTCTCCACTGGAAGAAAGAAGAGGGACGGAGAGAGCAGCTGAGGGAAAGGTCTTGGAACAAAGGAAATATCCAGGAGCTAATCCTAAAGCAACAAAGGCTTCATCCTCAACCACCAGCAGCACCAGAAGAACCAGGCAAGCTCCTGGTTATCTTAAGGATTATGTGGTCAAGTTTCCGACATCAAAGGGCAAGCCCACCAGAGCGCAAAGTGTTGATGGATCAACTATACGTTTCAGCCATCAACCATCTCCTTTGAGCCAAGGACCGGAAACTGCTTTGGAGCAGGAAAGTGGTCTACATGAAAAACCTATGGAGGAGATAACTCCCACCGCACAGGTCGACCAGCTTCCTGAGGCAGGCTCCGCTCACCCCTTAAAAACCTCTTGAGGATAGGGGAGACGCTAGCGTCTCAACCAGGGGAAATGCAGAGCCAGATTCAAATAAAATGCTATAAAATTGAAACTTTCATTAAATCACACATGTAAGATACTCAATTAAAGCGACACTCGTTGTGAATCCAGCAAACATGTCAGATTTAAAAAATGCTTTTCGGCAAAAGCATATGAAGCTATTATCTGATAGCCTGCAGCCATCCTTACCAGCAGTAAACATAGGAGCTAGCGTAGCAGGCGCTACACAAAACGCTGAAATAAAATATAAAATATGCATTACCTTTGACGAGCTTCTTTTGTTGGCACTCCAATATGTCCCATAAACATCGCAATTGGTCCTTTTGTACGATTAATTCCGTCCATATATATCGAAAATGTCCATTTATAAAGCGCGTTTGATCCATAAAAAAAACAGCTTAGAAAAATGCAACGTCACTACAAAATATTTGTTGCCTATAAACTTTGCCAAAATATTTAAAACTACTTTTGTAATACAACGTTAGGTGTTTTTAAACGTTAATAATCAATCAAATTGTAGACGGGGCAATCTGTATTCAATACATGAAGGAAAAGAAAAAGCTCTGCTCTTCACGTCTTATGAGACTCACAAAAGTGCCCCCTGTTCCGAGTTGGCCTACTTCCTGATAAGACAAAGGAATAACCTCAGCCATATTCCAAACACTGGCGACATCGTGTGGAAGCGGTAGGAACTGAAGGTAGATTCCTATTAAATTTCCAATGGCAAAAACACTTTAGGGAAGAGAGATGGGGAAAACAATTCTGAACAGTTAGTCCTCTGGGTTTTGCTTGCTACATAAGTTCTGTTATACTCACAGACATGATTCAAACAGTTTTAGAAACTTCAGAGTGTTTTCTATCCAAATCTATGAATAATATGCATATCTTATATTCTTGGCATGAGTAGCAGGAAGTTGAAATTGGGCATGCTATTTATCCAAAAGTGAAAATTCTGCCCCCTAGCTTTAATTTTGGGAAATCGTGGAAGCACTCTAGACGGAGTGGGAGTTCGACCAGTGGATACCCCTTTGGAAGTGGCCATGGCAGCTGCCATTCACTAGCCCTCAGTGATTCACAGACTGCTGTCCTACAAGAGAGGATGAAACTATTAGCATTGGAGGAAATCGAGCGTCAGATTGAGGAGGAACTGACGAACGATGTCACCAATTGGATGTGCAGGCCCGTAGAGCTCTACAGGAACGGGAATTCATTGCCAAGGACCTGGCACAGCAGCGACGGCACTGTCAAGCCAGAAGGGAATTGGAGGAGGCACGGATGGTCTCATCCTTCCTGGAGAGGAACGAACAGGGAGTTGACCTGACCACCCCTCCACATGGACCTGACCTGTCTGCCTTTCTTTCCCAATCTGCCCCTCTGGTATAGCATGGCACACAAATCAAATCAAATAAAATGTATTTATATAGCCCTTGGTACATCAGCTGATATCTCAAAGTGCTGTACAGAAACCCAGCCTAAAACCCCAAACAGCAAGCAATGCAGGTGTAGAAGCACGGTGGCTTGGAAAAACTCCATAGAAAGGCCAAAACCTAGGAAGAAACCTAGAGAGGAACCAGGCTATGTGGGGTGGCCAGTCCTCTTCTGGCTGTGCCGGGTGGAGATTATAACAGAACATGGCCAAGATGTTCAAATGTTCATAAATGACCAGCATGGTCCAATAATAATAAGGCAGAACAGTTTAAACTGGAGCAGCAGCACGGCCAGGTGGACTAGGGACAGCAAGGAGTCATCATGTCAGGTAGTCCTGAGGCATGGTCTTAGGGCTCAGGTCCTCCGAGAGAGAGAAAGAAAGAGAGAAAGAGAGAATTAAGAGAGAGCACACTTAAATTCACACAGGACACCGAATAGGACATGAGAAGTACTCCAGATATAACAAACTGACCCTAGCCCCCCGACACATAAACTCCTGCAGCATAAATACTGGAGGCTGAGACAGGAGGGGTCAGGAGACACTGTGGCCCCATCCGAGGACACCCCCGGACAGGGCCAAACAGGAAGGATATAACCCCACCCACTTTGCCAGAGCACAGCCCCCACACCACTAGAGGGATATCTTCAACCACCAACTTACCATCCTGAGACAAGGCCGAGTATAGCCCACAAAGATCTCCGCCACGGCACAACCAAAAGGGGGGCGCCAACCCAGACAGGAAGATCACATCAGTGACTCAACCCACTCAAGTGACGCACCCCTCCTAGGGACGGTATGAAAGAGCCCCAGTAAGCCAGTGACTCAGCCCCTGTAATAGGGTTAGAGGCAGAGAATCCCAGTGGAAAGAGGGGAACCGGCCAGGCAGAGACAGCAAGGGCGGTTCGTTGCTCCAGAGCCTTTCCGTTCACCTTCCCACTCCTGGGCCAGACTACACTCAATCATATGACCCACTGAAGAGATCAGTCTTCAGTAAAGACTTAAAGGTTGAGACCGAGTTTGCGTCTCTTACATGGGTAGGCAGATCATTCCATAAAAATTGAGCTCTATAGGAGAAAGCCCTGCCTCCAGCTGTTTGCTTAGAAATTCTAGGGACAATTAGGAGGCCTGCGTCTTGTGACCGTAGCGTAGGTGTAGGTATGTACGGCAGGACCAAATCAGAGAGATAGGTAGGAGCAAGCCCATGTAATGCTTTGTAGGTTACCAGTAAAACCTTGAAATCAGCCCTTGCCTTGACAGGAAGCCAGTGTTGGGAGGCTAACACTGGAGTAATATGATCAAATTTTTTGGTTCTAGTCAGGATTCTAGCTGTGTAGGCTTACCCTAGAGTGACGTTTTGATAATCTCTCTCGGATAAGAGGACTTTTATCAATACATCAGTCTGTATTTACTCTCATGGTATGGGCAGACATAAGCTACGGACAACGAACACAATTGCATTTTATCCATGGCAATTTGAATGCTCAAAAACACTGTGATGAGATCCTGAGGCCCATTGTGAGGCACATTTTTTTAAGGTATCTGTGACCAACAGATGCATATCTGTATTCCCAGTCATGTGAAATCCATAGATTAGGGCCTAATGAATTTATTTCAATTGACTGATTTCCTCACATGAACTGTTATTCAGTAAAATCAATGAAATTGTTGGATTCATATTTATATTTTTTATACCATTTTATACCATTTATATTCTTGTTCAGTATAATTCAATCCAATTTTTTATTATTATTATTTATTTTGGGGGGGATCGGTGTCCCATCAAATAATGTTGAACATAAATGCAATGGTTCATTGGATCAGTCTAAAATGTTGTACACAAACTGCTGCCATCTAGGGGCCAAAATCTAAATTTCACATGGACTGGAATAATACATTATGGATTTTCTATTGCATTTCAAAGATGATGGTACAAAAAAAATACAAAAGAATGGTTGGTTTTGTCTTTGATGTATCTTTTACCAGATCTATTGTGTTATATTCTCCTACATCCCTTTCACATTTCCACAAACTTCAAAGTGTTTCCTTTCAAATGGTACCAAGAATATGCATATTCTTGCTTCAGGGCCTGAGCTACAGGCAGTTCGATTTGGGTATGTCATTTTAGGTGAAAATTTTTAAAAAGTGGCGGATCCTCAAGAGTTTTTTTTTTCACTATTTCCTTATTTTAGAAAAAAGTATCTCTTTTGGGTCTGTGATTCTCTCCATTTTTTTCAATTTAGAGGCTACAGTATCAGAATGCATCGTCTTGCAGTTTTGTGTGCAAATGTTTTCACCACAGCTTGTAGGTCCAGGTTGCGGGCCCAATTGTTTTCTGTACTGAGTATTGACAACCCAGAAGGTCTTTCCTGAGACGTTGTGCTTCTGAGGTTGTTCATTATGAGTTTTAGTTTAGAGAACGATCTCTCTGCAGATGTGACAGTTGCAGGGATGGTTAAAAATAGTTGGATTGCAGTAGCAACGTCAGGGAAACTGGGCAGAAGGGATTGGTGCTTCATCTCATATTCTCCTTAATTTCCAGCCTCAACACGTTACGGAAAGATATTAACTGTATAGGAAGCTCTGGGTACAAGTCGTCTGGATACTGGGCAGCCAATAAACTGGCAGATGCAAACAGATTATAATCTTTAGCGGACAACAGTTCTTGATGGCTCAAAGAAAGAGGGTTGCGATTTCATTCATACTGGTGAACCGGCGTTTGAGTTGTGTGGTTGCAATATCAAAGTAGCATTGAACACAGACACTGTAAAATGTTCCTCTGCATTCTGAAGCCTGTTTTTGTGCATCACTTGGTCCTGCCTTTTGTTTATTCATCCCACTCTCTGTATCATGTGTTGTATGTAGCCTACACTGTAATCGTTTGTGTCAATTGTTTTGTGAGTAATACATCCTGTTAGTTGAATTGAGTAAATGCAGTCCTCGTTTTACAGAGCCATTCTTTGATTGAATATAAGCTCATAAATTAGTGGAGTCATTGGTAAACCGATCTTTTGACTACAGTTATGCTCATATTTAATGAATTCTAATGGTAAATGTTATGTACACTATACACATTGGATTACACATTGGTACTTTACATCTTGGTCTAAGATCAACTAGATCAATTAAAGCTTGGCCGATGGGTGCTATAGACAGCGCATAAGCCTCTTAATAATCAATTATCTTAGAACAAATGTAATTATAGCATCTGAGTGATAATGTGTAGACTCACAAGCGGGCTAGATTCACCAGTGTACATTTATGATCTATAGCCGTTAGTCACATGATAATGGAGTCAGATTGATGAATGTAGTTTATTATTATTAAACACAATTTGAACTCATCTACATGTGTTTGTTAGAATGTTATACATCTCCTCTCACCACCCGGAGGCATATCAGTCTCTCCATCACTAGGCTCTTGTCTAGGCATTACCATTCAACACCTTTACGCAAACACTAGCTGCAGATAAAAAAAGCAGTGGAGGAAACAAACCCAGGTGTACCGTTCTCTTTTTGTCCCTCACTTTCAGAAACAAACTCAGTCATTTCAGAGCTCTAGTCTTTGTCAATGTCTTATCATTCAGTGGTTGTTGCTCTCAGCTCCACAGAGAACGCGCCAGTTAAAAATAGACGGTATATCAACTGTACCTCAGGAATAGATATATATATATATATCCTGTGTCTACAACAGTGTTGTAAACACAAACTGTAAGCACAAATTGACATGTGCTAGAGAATGTAGGTTAGCTGGCCTCATCAAGTAAAGTTACAAATAAACGGAATGCTTATCTCAAATAGAACTATACACACACATACAATCGCACCAACACACATAAAATCAAGTATAAAACAAAATAGGTAGAATTTTCATAATTTCCCTAAAACAGTGTTTCTTTAAAACCCATGCAGCAGGTTTCTCTCGCGCATTTCACAGACTTAGTTAAGGCAGCACTGCAGTCGACATTGCCCTTTTTTTCAGAACATTCGTCAAACATCTCTAAAACTAAAACTCTGGGTCTAGTGTTCGAGAACTTACAGAACACTAGACCAGTGGGTAGCTGGCTGCCGTGGCGATGCCACAGTGGTTCTTCCTGTCTTTGGCCATGTAGATGTAGCCTTTGTCTCCCCATTTCTCGCTCCAGCTGAGGAAGAGACAAAACATGTTAGTCCCACAGTTCTAGTTAGTAGGAAATTATAGATTCACTGCTGCTTTAGAGAAATGTATGACTTAGACCATAGTATCAGGACAAGAGAGGCATATTCCCCGATGAGGGAATCAACCAATCCCGTAGCGGTGACGTAACAAACAACAAACATCCTAGGAAGATACTGTGTACTGTACCTGTTCTTGACAATCCAGAATTTCTTGCCATCTACATCCTCTCCTTCAAAACCGTATCCCACCACCAGAACTCCATGGTCAAGCTCCTCACTGCTGCACTTCTCCTCATAATAGATCCCTACAGGGAGAGGACATAGTTAAATTAGTGGGCTAAGATACAACTCCGTATCAGTATGTAAAATCACCTGATCTCAAACATAATAGTTGGTTACTTAGCTAGTAACTAGTTAGAAATATTGGTCACAATTTGCTTCAAAGACAACACCATTTGTACACGGTGAACAGGACAATAGACCAGTACAGATCACTGCTACCTCAAAAAAATAGAATGTAGGGAATCCAATCCTTGCAAATAATGTTACACGTAATTTAAGTTGAACCGCTAACTGCTACTCACCAGACTGGTAGAACTGAAAGGATTCGTGGCTGGCATCGATGGCGACAGCGATGGGGCCGACAGACGCCACAGCCGTCATCAGAGCGTGTTCTTTGCCACTGGGGATGTCCACAAAGCCAGTTTCATTGACAGCACTGAACTCTGGTCGGTAGTGGCAAATATCATCATCCTGAGTTTACCAGGGAAGAACAATGGCCATGATTAGTCAAAAACAACATATTCCAAATATTCAAGCAAGTCGGTCATTCTTGGAGACAAATCCCACTGTAATGAAGTGGAAACTCAAATTTTCTAAGTTGAAGTTGTAAGTCATTCCAGATCGACAGTAAAAACCGCATGATCTGGTACCAGGCTAAAACAACAGGGCCTTACTTTTAATAAATGCATCTTCACACCCTATTATATTTTAATTCAGACTAATAGAACACAGAGCCTTACCTTGCCCACATAGGGGTAGGACGCCTCTGTGTCCAGGCCGCCGTTGTCCTTTACATACTGGAACGCCAAGTCCATGAGACCCCCATTACAGCCCTCGTTGCCCTGGGGTCTGGAGCAGTCCATCAAGTTCTGTTCACTCAGAGACACCAGATTGCCAGTCTTCCTGAATTGCTGGCCCTCTATGGCTCCGGTGGAACTGAACGCCCAGCAAGACCCACATGAGCACTGAGGGGGTAAAGGTTGTTAAACATCTTGTTACTTTTTCATGCCAGAAAACACTGACATGTGCATATTACGCTAGTAATAAATACATATATAACAATATGTATGCGCAATTTGCCGCCTTATCTTCTGGATACTGTAAATTACAATCATGGTAAACAGCATGCAAACAAGCCAGATAGTTCTCTGGAAGTAAAACCTTATTTAGTGACACAGCAGTGTATGGATGAGTCATGACTCATGAGTGATTCAGGTCTCACCTGGTTCTTGATGGGAGTGACGTAGCCCTTCTCTCTCCAGTCCACGGCTTCAGGGGCCTGCAGGTAATTGGGTTCCATGAAAAGAGAGCCCTTGTACTTCCTCTCAGTCGTCTGCTTGTAGCCGTTCATGAGCTGCCCGAACTCTTCGTTGGTCTAGGGAGGAAAGAAACAGAACATGTTGTCTTCCCTGGCAAGATGTGGTTTGTAATTTACCATCTGAATGGGAAATGTATTTTTTTTTACATCTTAGGACTGTTTTAAAAGGTGCACTTAGCCATAAATCCTGTGTGCATCTTTAAAAGACTATGAGTAAGTTTCAATTCTCTTCTCGGGATAACTATTCCATTCCTGCTTGATAGTTGAAGAAACCTAACCTGCGAGTCTGAATACATTCCTGCTTTCATTGTCAACGCTGACACCTGTGCCTGTGAAATATTTCATACTGTATGTGCTTTAGCAAATCTATGGCATGGCAACAAAAAGATCCAGCTATAGCACACACACAGTATGGGAAAGAGCTGCTGAAAAGTAGCTCCTGCTCCACAGTAAAATGTCTCAGCAACAGACTTGGACAGAAGTTCACTGGAACTGATATCAGCACCTGAAAATTTCCACTGCTTTAGTTCCTGCACCTCATAGAATATTAGCTCAAAAGTCCTGCAGTGTACCTGGATATAAATATATACAGTACAGGCCCCCAGAATGAGTAGCGGCACCCATTTCATCCATGTCAAGCACTGCTCAGCAAGGTGATTCTTCTTACCATGTCACCAAATTGGTTCATGCCCAGACGATAGGAGAGTTTTCCCATAGAGTGGTCCAGGTTGTGCATCTCAATCTTTTTCAGGTTCTTTTCCCAAACCATCCTTCTCCAGCCCTCCTCGCTCTGTAACAATGAGTGAAAAACAGTGAGAAAATATACACAATCATATACTGTAACAGAACTATGTGCACAATCCATGCAATTAATGATACATAGGTGTAATTTACAGCTACATGTATGCACCAATTGATCAATTTGATTGAGCCCCTTGTTGAGAGCAGTGGAGGATGGTGGGAGGAGTCAAAGGAGGACAGGCTCATTGTACTGGCTGTAATGGAACTGAGTCAAACGTGGTTTCTAAATGTTTGATACCATTCCAATAATTCCATTCCAGCCTTTACAATAAGCCCATCCTCCTATAGCTCATCCCACCAGCCTCCACTCGTTGGTAGCTATGTGCTCCTCTACTTGTGCTTAAACACCCACCTCATGGTAGTTCTTGCTGTGCCAGTTCTTCCACAAGTGCCAGTGGCCCTCCAACTGAGAGTCAAACATAGGGGCCGCAAACACAGCACTCATACAGAGCACCAACACTGCCAAGTACAGGGACATCATGGTCAAACAGCTGTGGAGAGAGAGAGAGAGAGCAGAGCTCAGTCAGCCTTGTATTTTCAGTGTAAAGAAGCTATATAGCATAAAATGTTAAATTTGTACCTTTGAAAGAATGGCAGATCGTCAAAGTTATATACAACAACAAAAAGTCTGGGCAGCACCTCCTACTGGAGAGTTGATCTACAGCTATCCATTTGGTCTCCCATCCAGTGTTTTAACCAAGGCCAGTTTAGCTGTGACATGTCACTGACTACTACCAATGTGGTATCTTGTGAATGATTGAAAAATCTCAATTTAATTTGTTTTTAAATTAACATTTTTTTTTTTTATTAAAAAATTGCTGTTACTATGAAGTCATTCCACAGGGTAGCTTTAACAGAGAAAATTTAATTTAACCATCCTTTATAAGTCATATCAATTGTAATATTTACGCCAATAAAGCACTTGTGAAGTCATCAGCAGCTATGGTATAATTCAACCTAGGGTTCACAAACACATCACCTTGCACTTTCACCATCCTGTGAAGTTAATTCATCATAATGTATTTAATCTGCAGCCTAATAAACTGCATGCTTTCCCAACGAGTAGTAAAGTGAGGTCCACACTACTACTCCAAGTTTACTTCGATATGATGGTTATTATATTCACCAACAATCACATAATTAATTTTACTGACACAAAAAGACTCCACCTAGTCTAGCGTATTTTGTGTTGTCGACATTTGGAAAGTTAACTGAAAAATTGTTTCCATCAGGTGTGTCATTACTTTTATCCGACATGTACTTTACTTGCTATACAACCGTTGGATGGAAATGTGGTTTGTGAGAATAAAACAAAAAATGCCCCCTTCCAAACTACCTTCCGCTTGACACAAGAAAAAATATTAAACATATGGAACTAGGATACTACACTACCGGTATTCCAAATTAAATAAATTGATATCAATTACTTTATGTGATAGAAATATTCGAGGAAAAGTTTGGTAACAGCCGGGAGAAAAAGCAACATCAGAAACGGTAGACTAATATTGTCTATCTGTATCAATTAAATCAAAGAGCAAATGCCCCTGGTAAATGTAAATGTCCATAACCCAAGATCCTAACACTGTACAAAGAGCAGAATGGAAAGCAGTACTTACTTTTTCCCGTCAATTTGCAGTAGCAGGGTGATGATTTCTGCTGCTGTTGTTGTGTAGTCAGTGAACAAGACACGACACTTTATACAGCCAGCTATATGTCCTATAGTGGTGGGGGCTGGCTTGTGATTGGCTGAAAGGGGACGGTATCTCAAACTGCCGGCCCGCTGAAAGATCATTTAAAGATCTCAGGTCCCGCCCGGTGTAAATATCCCAGCATGCGATTCCTGACCACTTGACCGTTTTCATCGACTCCGTAAAGATAAAACATCAAATTTGATTAATCATCTTTAGTGAGTTGATTAGATTACTGGGAAGCAAAAGGGCAGAAAGACACATTGTAACATCGAGTCAGTTTCCCTTACCATTTTTTCATCTTCGGTTACTTTGTAACAGTTCTCTCATCATGTGCGGGCGCGGAGGAGATGAGAGCATGGCACGCTGATTACTTATACAGCAATGACAAAGAAATAACCAGAAAAAAATGCTAAACATGTTCATTGAACAGTAATGACATGAATATAGGAAGAACGGTTACATGTAGTCTAGTACCTGAAACTGAGTGGCCAACAACAAACGCCACATATGTTCCTGCTCTGTGAAGCATACAACAGCTTCAGTGTTTGTTCAACCATGTCCTAATATGATAGATTCAAATAATAATGAAGTTGAGAGAATGAACAAATTAACCTACATTTATCTAGCTCAAATATTAAGATGATCTGCATTCTTTAGATACTGATGAGTTATTGTGTGATATTCTGCTGTGTCAAGAAAGTTCTGATGGGCTTGTAAATCATTTGTTTGTGTAAATAATCATTCCAATTTCATTTGAAATATGTCTTACAAGCCTTTCAGTGTTTTCCTACCTCTTCTGCACATTCTCCTTTTGTTTTCCTTTTAAACATTGATAATCAATACATTGTTTCTAAACAATTGTGTAATGTCACTTTTGCCTTGTCAGCATTAGGAATTTCTGCCTGTCAACCAAACATTCACACAGGAAGAAGGGGAGGGATTCTCTTCTTGGGCTGCTGCTGAATCTGTTGTTACTAATAGGACACAAACACACACACACACATACACATACACATACACATACACACACACCCTGTAGATGTGTGGTTAGTAAAATGATTCCTTGATTGGTATTGGTGTGTCTACAAAAACACTTCAGGGAAATCAATGAATGGATGGGTATTGAAAAATTCATTAGGTTTGTTTAAGATTTCCTAGTATTGATCAATCATACTAAGAAGTATGTTTTGATAACAATGCAGTAATGTATCTGTGTAACTTCAAACTTTTGCTGACACTGATTACAATCTAACAGAAACAGATGCACTTACTCCCCCTGTCAGACATGAAGTGCACTGCAGGTAATGTAACAGTCATGACCATTGAGTTCAATACAGAGTTGAAAACCGTGCATTTGGAAAGTATTCAGACCCCTTCACTTTTTCCACATTTTGTTACATTACAGCCTTATTCTAATATTGATTCAATTGTATTTTTTCCTCATCAATCTACACACAATACCCGATAATGACAAAGCAAAAACAGCTTTAGAGAAATGTTTGAAAATGCATTACAAATAAATAATTGAAATATCACATTTACATAAGTTTTCAGACCATTTACTCAGTACTTTGTAGAAGCCCCTATGGCAGTGATTACAGCCTCGAGTAGTCAAACGTTCATAGATGACCAGCAGGGTCAAATAATAATCACAGTGGTTGTATTGTGTGCAACAGGTCAGTACCTCAGGAATAAATGTCAGTTGGCTTTTCATAGCCGAACATTCAGAGGTCGAGAGGTCGAGACAGCAGATCCATTTATTTTTCAGCTTCTCCTCTTCTTTCTCACTAGAGAGCGACTTCTAACGGTTAGTCAGCTCAGAAGTAGATCAGCAGGCCTACCATGAACAGAAATAGTGTACATCACACACTAATTGCAAGTTTAGCCTACTGTATTACCGCCACACCAGTTGTCATGAGTCATAACTAGGGCTGTGGTGGTCATGAAAATTTGTCCGCCAGTGATTGTCAAGCAAATAACTGCCGGTTTCACGGTAATTGACCGTTAATTAACATAAACACACTTAGCATCTCCTGGCTTCCACGTATAGCTTAAAAGACACCTATGCAGACCTTTGGAACATTTTCATTTTAAAAAGTTGAATAAATCCATGTAATATTGCCACAGGTCTAAAGAAACATGAGAGGAAGAAAATGTAGTCTATTTCAGAAGAATGGAATAGGTATCCTCTGAGGTATCCTTATGTTAGGCCCTGATCTGGCTATGCCAAATGGCTGTGAGCTACAGTAGTTCACTTAGCAGACAAGATTTGCTTAGAATTCTGTGGCATTATTTTATAACATGAAGAATGCAATTGAACATAGCTAAATTAAATAGGAAGGATGTTTCTCCAAACGATTTAAAGGGAGTGCTCACATGCAGCTATTCTGTGTTGAGGGGTTAACAAAGAAACAGGTCCTCCTATTTGCTTAATTTAGAGTTATTTATGCAACTGTGGTTGTGATACAAACGTTGGGCTATATGTTTAGATGTTTTATACATTCTGAGGCTGCATGATGCAACTCTAATGATGATTTGAAAAAAGTTGCATTAAAGGCATGAGCTCTGCTTTGTTTCGTGTACACTCTTCATCAGTCTCTCATTCACAATTTGACAAGCACTTGATAATGCCTCGAATTTCCTGGCGGCATCCTCCTAGTGTTGCCATAATGGCCCCTAAAGAAATGCATGCCGTAGTGCCCTTAGGCTGAATATAATATGTATAATTCCCTTCTCCCAGTTGCATGTTCCAAAGCACCTCTCACTCACATGGCTCTCAGATATCTAAATTCTTATTAACCAATGCTTCTCACGTGATCAGATTCTTCTCACGTGATCAGATTCTTCTCACAGAGGCATCTGCCAGGCACATCGGGGACTCAACTGATTGGGTCCTTCTTATCGAGTTCCCGAGGTGCATATTGAAGATATTGGAAGAACTGTCCACATTTACTTTCGTCAGCCAACAAGGTGAGTAGGCCTAACAAACAGCAAAAGCACTAGCCTATGTCAATCTACTATCCCCCATAGTGTAAAGTTGACCTATTCTATTGGTCAATTTATCCTTCAGTGTGAGAACAAAATATTCAAAACTCAAATTAATAGAACCACTCGCATCAAAAAAAAAATGTCAAAAGCAATGAGGCTGATGCAACAGATCATAATGTTTAGCTTAAAATGTTCATAAACGATTAGGCTTTTTCTTCACATTATCAGTGCAGTAATGCACAAACGGCAGTAGGCTATGTGCGAATGTTCCTAATTGCAATCAATTAGCGGGAAACCACCATTCTCAAAAGTGACCACAAATGCTATTATGCATGTAATGCTTTATTATAAAGGTGCATTTTTATGGTGAAAATGATCTTCCTCAAAACCTGAAACTCACGCGCCGCCTAAGGATGCCAGTTAGGCTCTGGACTGGTTGTAAAGCAGATTAATGTTCTTAATTTCAATTAGTTATTTGGCCACTTAGTTGTGATATAAACTTTATCAAAAACATATAGGCCTGTGGACTAGGCTACATGAGGTGTGAGACTATGATGTGAATACGTCGTAAGAAAAAGGCATGCGCTGTTTCTTGCCTTACTTGCCTACACAAGCTGGGCATCACTCACAAATGATAATATATCATTGACAAGTGATAGGCTAATATAGTCATCCATCAGACTATTCTTGGCCAACAGCTCTGCCCCCCCCCCCCCCCCGCAGCTACTCACCCAAGCCTCCCCAGCTTCTCCTTTACCCAAATCCAGATAGCAGATGTTCTGAAAGAGCTGCAAAATCTGGACCCGTACAAATCAGCTGGTCTTGACAATCTGGACCCTCTATTTCTGAAACTATCCACCTCCATTGTCGCAACCCCTATTACCAGCCTGTTCAACCTCTCTTTCATATCGTCTGAGATCCCCAAGGATTGGAAAGCTGCCGCAGTCATCCCCCTCTTCAAAGGGGGAGACACCCTGGACCCAAACTGTTACAGACCTATATCCATCCTGCCCTGCCTATCGAATGTCTTCGAAAGCCTGGTCAACAAACAGATCACTGACCATCTCGAATCCCACCGTACCTTCTCCGCTGTGCAATCTGGTTTCCGAGCCGGTCACGGGTGCACCTCAGCCACGCTCAAGGTACTAAACGATATAACCGCCATCGATAAAATACAGTACTGTGCATCCATCTTCATCGACCTGGCCAAGGCTTTCGACTCTGTCAATCACCATATTCTTATCGGCAGACTCAGTAGCCTCAGTTTTTCTAATGACTGCCTTGCCTGGTTCACCAACTACTTTGCAGACAGAGTTCAGTGTGTCAAATCGGAGGGCATGTTGTCCGGTCCTCTGGCAGTCTCTATGGGGGTGCCACAGGGTTCAATTCTCGGGCCGACTCTTTTCTCTGTATATATCAATGATGTTGCTCTTGTTGCGGGCGATTCCCTGATTCACCTCTACGCAGACGACACCATTCTGTATACTTCTGGCCCTTCCTTGGACACTGTGCTATCTAACCTCCAAACGAGCTTCAATGCCATACAACACTCCTTCCGTGGCTTCCAACTGCTCTTAAACGCTAGTAAAACCAAATGCATGCTTTTCAACCTGAAAAAAAAATATATATAAAAAATATATAATCTTGTCTTAAAATATACTAAATAATACGTGAGAATTTTGTTTTGATTTAGAATGGACTATTATCATGCACCGGTTTCAGAACAGGGGAAAAATACAAGTAATCTATGCACTTAAATAGCGAATGGAGGACTTAATTGTCATGCTAGCCAGGTAGGCTATATTCCTATTGTAAAGCAAAACAATGTGCTTAATATTAGGGAAGTTGAGAAATATAGTCAGCCTAAAGGAAGCCGAAAATCCTATTTTTAATAGAAGCCATCACTGTTTCCTCACGCAATTCCATAGCCTGTAGAAATGTTGCGCAAACATGAGCTCATGGGCTCTCATGAAGTGTTTGATTAGATTTTTATACACATTTGCATTGATGTCAGAGAGGATTAGAGGGACCAATAGAGTGCTGAGTACCAGGCAGTTAGCACGTTTGGTGGGCTAATGACCATCAGCAGCACCAGAGCTTGGAGAAGCCTAATTACCGTGACCACAGTAAAAATTTAGCATGACCGTTGAGTCATAGTAATCTCCTTTTATGCACTCTGGACAGTAAATTGGTAGAGTACCCAACTTGCTAAAGACCATCGGGTCGCTAATGGACTGATACTCAGGGCTCCATTGTTCTTCTTAACCACTCCTGACATCAATTCAAATGCAATCGATAATCACAGCAAACAGTATCTTGCTTTTTAAAACTCACCTCACTGTGATTGATCAATTTGAAGAAAGAAGTTTAACAGCAGGTTGAAACTAATTGGAAAACATGGTCGTTGTGGGTGTTGTTTCAACGGCGAACACAACGACAGTGCTTTCTACGGTGATGATTAATTCAAAACACCCATACGCATATTTGAACTTATGCAAATGCATAGGCCTTTGAGCACTTCAAATCAAAGTTTATTTGTCAAGTGCGCCGAATTCAACAGGTGTTGTACATGCTTACTTACAGGCTCTAACCCATAGTTCAAAAAAGGTATTAGGTGAACAATAGGTAGGTAAAGAAATAAAACAACAGTAAAAAGACAGGCTATATACAGTAGTGAGGCTGTAAAAGTAGTGTGAGGCTACATACAGACACCGGTTAAGGTAGTATGTACATGTAGATATGGTTAAAGTGACTATGCATACAGTGGGGCAAAAAAGTATTTAGCCAGCCACCAATTGTGCAAGCTCTCCCACTTAAAAAAGATGAGAGAGGCCTGTAATTGTCATCATAGGTACACTTCAACTATGACAGACAAAATGAGAAAAAATTGTAGGATTGTAGGATTTTTAATGAATTTATTTGCAAATTATGGTGGAAAATAAGTATTTGGTCAATAACAAAAGTTTATCTCATACTTTGTTATATACCCTTTGTTGGCAATGACAGAGGTCAAATGTCTTCACAAGGTTTCACACACTGTTGCTGGTATTTTGGCCATTCCTCCATGCAGGATCTCCTCTAGAGCAGTGATGTTTTGGGGCTTGTTGCTGGGCAACACGATCTTTCAACTCCCTCCAAAGATTTTCTATGGGGTTGAGATCTGGAGACTGGTAGGCCACTCCAGATTTTGAAATGCTTCACGAGCCACTACTTCGTCCCGGGCGGTGTCTTTGGGAGCCTCATTTGCAAGACACGGTTTAATCTTCATTTGCTATGGAAGGACGTTTTCAGTTCTCACGTTAGGCCCCATGCCTTTCTATTAGGATCAGTCGTTTGGTCCCTTCAGAAAAACAGCCCCAAAGCATGATGTTTCCACCCATGCTTCACATAATGGTGGTCTTTGGAGCAAATCAGCATTCTTATTTACACGTCGAGTCGACTTAGCACTTAGCCATGTTGGGAGCACTGGTTGGTCGTTGAGGTAGTATGTTCATGAATGTATAGTTAAAGTGTATTTTAGGCTACAGTTGGGGTTTGTTTCCTTGTTCACTTGTCAAATATTCCGGCTAGCCATTTGATTACCATGTTCATGAGTCTATGGCTTGAATAAAAACTGTTGAGAAGCCTTTTTGTGTAATTGGCACTCCGGTAGCTTGCCATGCAGTAGTAGAGAGAACGCTATGACTGGGAGTGGGTTCTGCATAAAAGAAAACGGTCCCAAGTTATTTTATTAAACCTGAAGTCCAGCCCTAGTGATGTCACTGCCTACGTCATTATATTTTACTCATAGACCAAAACCATGCCAACTCAACACTAAAACTGTTGTCATGTACTATCTGAAAAGCTTAGCAGTAATGTCCAAGTTGATTTATAGTGGAATGTCTGACTAATCTCTTATCCCTTACACTCCCTGGCAGAGTTCTGTCTTCACAGTCACACATTTCTCAGAGGGTCTCTTTATAAGAGGCAAAGAGACCAGAAAACCACTGTGAAACAATACTAAACAACCTCTATAATGAATATATATTGTTAATCTGTAGTCTAGGACCCTATAAATGTAAGGGAGGGGCAGGGTCTTATTACCCCCCCTTCTATTAACATAACATAAGCATAACCAATTTGTAGAAAAGGCCCATGGAGTTCAAATTCATTGCCATTTACTCATTTGGGCCAGGGGCGCTTTGACCTAGTCAGGTGGAAATGTCTGACAGATCTCAACTCCATAAAGGAGGAAATTAACTCCGTCTGATCCAGAAGTTCTGTGCGTCATGAATCCACACTACTCAGTAAATATACCACTTTATGGTTAAAGGAATTCCTGCCTCAGTCTCATCCATTCCTCTGTCACCTGACACGTGACCAACTGTTCACCTTCACTGTCAGTCATCCTTCCTGTCCAGCTACCCACACAGATTCCACTAATCTTTCAATGGTCCTTCGAGCCGGATGATGACTGAACCAAAGACAGGTGAAAAGGAAATGGAGGCGGAGAGGGAAGAATTGTCTCCACGGGAAGGAAGAAGAGGGGCGGAGAGAGCAGCTGAGGAAAAGGTCTTGGAACAAAGGAATATTCAGGAGCTAATCCTAAAGCAACAATGGCTTCATCCTCAACCACCAGCAGCACCAGAAGAACCAGGCAAGCACCTGGTTATCTTAAGCATTATGTGGTCAAGTTTCCGACATCAAAGGGCAAGCCCACCAGAGCGCAAAGTGTTGATGGATCAACTATACGTTTCAGCCATCATTTGAGCCAAGGACCGGAAACTGCTTTGGAGCATGAAAGTGGTCTACATGAAGAACCTATGGAGGAGATAACTCCCACCGCACAGGTCGACCAGCTTCCTGAGAGGCAGGCTCCGCTCACCCCTTAAAAACCTCTTGAGGATAGGGGAGACGCTAGCGTCTCAACTGGCCAATTGCCAGGGGAAATGCAGAGCGCCAGATTCAAATAAAATGCTATAAAATTGAAACTTTCATTAATCATACAGTGCCTTGTGAAAGTATTCGGGGCCCCTTGAACTTTGCGATCTTTTGCCACATTTCAGGCTTCAAACATAAAGATATAAAACTGTATTTTTTTGTGAAGAATCAACAACAAGTGGGACACAATCATGAAGTGGAACGACATTTATTGGATATTTCAAACTTTTTTAACAAACAAAAACTGAAAAATTGGGCGTGCAAAATTATTCAGCCCCCTTAAGTTAATACTTTGTAGCGCCACCTTTTGCTGTGATTACAGCTGTAAGTCGCTTGGGGTATGTCTCTATCAGTTTTGCACATCGAGAGACTGAAATGTTTTCCCATTCCTCCTTGCAAAACAGCTCGAGCTCAGTGAGGTTGGATGGAGAGCATTTGTGAACAGCAGTTTTCAGTTCTTTCCACAGATTCTCGATTGGATTCAGGTCTGGACTTTGACTTGGCCATTCTAACACCTGGATATGTTTATTTTTGAACCATTCCATTGTAGATTTTGCTTTATGTTTTGGATCATTGTCTTGTTGGAAGACAAATCTCCGTCCCAGTCTCAGGTCTTTTGCAGAATCCATCAGGTTTTCTTCCAGAATGGTCCTGTATTTGGCTCCATCCATCTTCATCCATAAAAATTGAGCTCTATAGGAGAAAGCCCTGCCTCCAGCTGTTTGCTTAGAAATTCTAGGGACAATTAGGAGGCCTGCGTCTTGTGACGTAGCGTAGGTGTAGGTATGTACGGCAGGACCAAATCAGAGAGATAGGTAGGAGCAAGCCCATATAATGCTTTGTAGGTTACCAGTAAAACCTTGAAATCAGCCCTTGCCTTGACAGGAAGCCAGTGTAGGGAGGCTAACACTGGAGTAATATGATAACATTTTTTGGTTCTAGTCAGGATTCTAGCAGCCGTATTTAGCACTAACTGAAGTTTATTTAGTGCTTTATCCGGGTAGCCGGAAAGTAGAGCATTGCAGTAGTCTAACCTAGAAGTTACAAAGCACTCAGATGGTTTTGTCTGGCTAATAGCCTACACAAACAGAGCACCACAGTATGAGTCATAATACCCATAAAACCTAGCGGTCAAACAGGGAAATGGTTCCAATCGTTTTTCCACCATTATTTTCCCATATGGGATTTTAGAAACAGCTCAAATAAGGGCTGTGTTTCGTGTAGGCTTACCCTAGAGTGACGTTTTGATAATCTCTCTCGGATAAGAGGACTTTTATCAATACATCAGTCTGTATTTACTCTCATGGTATGGGCAGACATAAGCTACGGACAACGAACACAATTGCATTTTATCCATGGCAATTTGAATGCACAAAACACTGTGATGAGATCCTGAGGCCCATTGTGAGGCCCATTTTTTTAAGGTATCTGTGACCAACAGATGCATATCTGTATTCCCAGTCATGTGAAATCCATAGATTAGGGCCTAATGAATTTATTTCAATTGACTGATTTCCTCACATGAACTGTTATTCAGTAAAATCAATGAAATTGTTGGATTTATATTTATATTTAATATTTTTTATACCATTTTATACCATTTATATTTTTGTTCAGTATAATTCAATCTAATTTTTTATTATTATTATTATTAACTGGCAGATGCAAACAGATTATAATCTTTAGCGGACAACAGTTCTTGATGGCTCAATCAAAGAAAGAGGGTTGCGATTTCATTCATACTGGTGAACCGGCGTTTGAGTTGTGTGGTTGCAATATCAAAGTAGCATTGAACACAGACACTGTAAAATGTTCCTCTGCATTCTGAAGCCTGTTTTTGTGCATCACTTGGTCCTGCCTTTTGTTTATTCATCCCACTCTCTGTATCATGTGTTGTATGTAGCCTACACTGTAATCGTTTGTGTCAATTGTTTTGTGAGTAATACATCCTGTTAGTTGAATTGAGTAAATGCAGTCCTCGTTTTACAGAGCCATTCTTTGATTGAATATAAGCTCATAAATTAGTGGAGTCATTGGTAAACCGATCTTTTGACTACAGTTGTGCTCATATTTAATGAATTCTAATGGTAAATGTTATGTACACTATACACATTGGATTACACATTGGTACTTTACATCTTGGTCTAAGATCAACTAGATCAATTAAAGCTTGGCCGATGGGTGCTATAGACAGCGCATAAGCCTCTTAATAATCAATTATCTTAGAACAAATGTAATTATAGCATCTGAGTGATAATGTGTAGACTCACAAGCGGGCTAGATTCACCAGTGTACATTTATGATCTATAGCCGTTAGTCACATGATAATGGAGTCAGATTGATGAATGTAGTTTATTATTATTAAACACAATTTGAACTCATCTACATGTGTTTGTTAGAATGTTATACATCTCCTCTCACCACCCGGAGGCATATCAGTCTCTCCATCACTAGGCTCTTGTCTAGGCATTACCATTCAACACCTTTACGCAAACACTAGCTGCAGATAAAAAAAGCAGTGGAGGAAACAAACCCAGGTGTACCGTTCTCTTTTTGTCCCTCACTTTCAGAAACAAACTCAGTCATTTCAGAGCTCTAGTCTTTGTCAATGTCTTATCATTCAGTGGTTGTTGCTCTCAGCTCCACAGAGAACGCGCCAGTTAAAAATAGACGGTATATCAACTGTACCTCAGGAATAGATATATATATATATATATCCTGTGTCTACAACAGTGTTGTAAACTGTAAGCACAAATTGACATGTGCTAGAGAATGTAGGTTAGCTGGCCTCATCAAGTAAAGTTACAAATAAACGGAATGCTTATCTCAAATAGAACTATACACACACATACAATCGCACCAACACACATAAAATCAAGTATAAAACAAAATAGGTAGAATTTTCATAATTTCCCTAAAACAGTGTTTCTTTAAAACCCATGCAGCAGGTTTCTCTCGCGCATTTCACAGACTTAGTTAAGGCAGCACTGCAGTCGACATTGCCCTTTTTTTCAGAACATTCGTCAAACATCTCTAAAACTAAAACTCTGGGTCTAGTGTTCGAGAACTTACAGAACACTAGACCAGTGGGTAGCTGGCTGCCGTGGCGATGCCACAGTGGTTCTTCCTGTCTTTGGCCATGTAGATGTAGCCTTTGTCTCCCCATTTCTCGCTCCAGCTGAGGAAGAGACAAAACATGTTAGTCCCACAGTTCTAGTTAGTAGGAAATTATAGATTCACTGCTGCTTTAGAGAAATGTATGACTTAGACCATAGTATCAGGACAAGAGAGGCATATTCCCCGATGAGGGAATCAACCAATCCCGTAGCGGTGACGTAACAAACAACAAACATCCTAGGAAGATACTGTGTACTGTACCTGTTCTTGACAATCCAGAATTTCTTGCCATCTACATCCTCTCCTTCAAAACCGTATCCCACCACCAGAACTCCATGGTCAAGCTCCTCACTGCTGCACTTCTCCTCATAATAGATCCCTACAGGGAGAGGACATAGTTAAATTAGTGGGCTAAGATACAACTCCGTATCAGTATGTAAAATCACCTGATCTCAAACATAATAGTTGGTTACTTAGCTAGTAACTAGTTAGAAATATTGGTCACAATTTGCTTCAAAGACAACACCATTTGTACACGGTGAACAGGACAATAGACCAGTACAGATCACTGCTACCTCAAAAAAATAGAATGTAGGGAATCCAATCCTTGCAAATAATGTTACACGTAATTTAAGTTGAACCGCTAACTGCTACTCACCAGACTGGTAGAACTGGAAGGATTCGTGGCTGGCATCGATGGCGACAGCGATGGGGCCGACAGACGCCACAGCCGTCATCAGAGCGTGTTCTTTGCCACTGGGGATGTCCACAAAGCCAGTTTCATTGACAGCACTGAACTCTGGTCGGTAGTGGCAAATATCATCATCCTGAGTTTACCAGGGAAGAACAATGGCCATGATTAGTCAAAAACAACATATTCCAAATATTCAAGCAAGTCGGTCATTCTTGGAGACAAATCCCACTGTAATGAAGTGGAAACTCAAATTTTCTAAGTTGAAGTTGTAAGTCATTCCAGATCGACAGTAAAAACCGCATGATCTGGTACCAGGCTAAAAGAACAGGGCCTTACTTTTAATAAATGCATCTTCACACCCTATTATATTTTAATTCAGACTAATAGAACACAGAGCCTTACCTTGCCCACATAGGGGTAGGACGCCTCTGTGTCCAGGCCGCCGTTGTCCTTTACATACTGGAACGCCAAGTCCATGAGACCCCCATTACAGCCCTCGTTGCCCTGGGGTCTGGAGCAGTCCATCAAGTTCTGTTCACTCAGAGACACCAGATTGCCAGTCTTCCTGAATTGCTGGCCCTCTATGGCTCCGGTGGAACTGAACGCCCAGCAAGACCCACATGAGCACTGAGGGGGTAAAGGTTGTTAAACATCTTGTTACTTTTTCATGCAAGAAAACACTGACGCTAGTAATAAATACATATATAACAATATGTATGCGCAATTTGCCGCCTTATCTTCTGGATGCTGTAAATTACAATCATGGTAAACAGCATGCAAACAAGCCAGATAGTTCTCTGGAAGTAAAACCTTATTTAGTGACACAGCAGTGTATGGATGAGTCATGACTCATGAGTGATTCAGGTCTCACCTGGTTCTTGATGGGAGTGACGTAGCCCTTCTCTCTCCAGTCCACGGCTTCAGGGGCCTGCAGGTAATTGGGTTCCATGAAAAGAGAGCCCTTGTACTTCCTCTCAGTCGTCTGCTTGTAGCCGTTCATGAGCTGCCCGAACTCTTCGTTGGTCTAGGGAGGAAAGAAACAGAACATGTTGTCTTCCCTGGCAAGATGTGGTTTGTAATTTACCATCTGAATGGGAAATGTATTTTTTTTACATCTTAGGACTGTTTTAAAAGGTGCACTTAGCCATAAATCCTGTGTGCATCTTTAAAAGACTATGAGTAAGTTTCAATTCTCTTCTCGGGATAACTATTCCATTCCTGCTTGATAGTTGAAGAAACCTAACCTGCGAGTCTGAATACATTCCTGCTTTCATTGTCAACGCTGACACCTGTGCCTGTGAAATATTTCATACTGTATGTGCTTTAGCAAATCTATGGCATGGCAACAAAAAGATCCAGCTATAGCACACACACAGTATGGGAAAGAGCTGCTGAAAAGTAGCTCCTGCTCCACAGTAAAATGTCTCAGCAACAGACTAGGACAGAAGTTCACTGGAACTGATATCAGCACCTGAAAATTTCCACTGCTTTAGTTCCTGCACCTCATAGAATATTAGCTCAAAAGTCCTGCAGTGTACCTGGATATAAATATATACAGTACAGGCCCCCAGAATGAGTAGCGGCACCCATTTCATCCATGTCAAGCACTGCTCAGCAAGGTGATTCTTCTTACCATGTCACCAAATTGGTTCATGCCCAGACGATAGGAGAGTTTTCCCATAGAGTGGTCCAGGTTGTGCATCTCAATCTTTTTCAGGTTCTTTTCCCAAACCATCCTTCTCCAGCCCTCCTCGCTCTGTAACAATGAGTGAAAAACAGTGAGAAAATATACACAATCATATACTGTAACAGAACTATGTGCACAATCCATGCAATTAATGATACATAGGTGTAATTTACAGCTACATGTATGCACCAATTGATCAATTTGATTGAGCCCCTTGTTGAGAGCAGTGGAGGATGGTGGGAGGAGTCAAAGGAGGACAGGCTCATTGTACTGGCTGTAATGGAACTGAGTCAAACGTGGTTTCTAAATGTTTGATACCATTCCAATAATTCCATTCCAGCCTTTACAATAAGCCCATCCTCCTATAGCTCATCCCACCAGCCTCCACTCGTTGGTAGCTATGTGCTCCTCTACTTGTGCTTAAACACCCACCTCATGGTAGTTCTTGCTGTGCCAGTTCTTCCACAAGTGCCAGTGGCCCTCCAACTGAGAGTCAAACATAGGGGCCGCAAACACAGCACTCATACAGAGCACCAACACTGCCAAGTACAGGGACATCATGGTCAAACAGCTGTGGAGAGAGAGAGAGAGCAGAGCTCAGTCAGCCTTGTATTTTCAGTGTAAAGAAGCTATATAGCATAAAATGTTAAATTTGTACCTTTGAAAGAATGGCAGATCGTCAAAGTTATATACAACAACAAAAAGTCTGGGCAGCACCTCCTACTGGAGAGTTGATCTACAGCTATCCATTTGGTCTCCCATCCAGTGTTTTAACCAAGGCCAGTTTAGCTTTGACATGTCACTGACTACTACCAATCTGGTATCTTGTGAATGATTGAAAAATCTCAATTTAATTTGTTTTTAAATTAACATTTATTTATTTTTATTAAAAAATTGCTGTTACTATGAAGTCATTCCACAGGGTAGCTTTAACAGAGAAAATTTAATTTAACCATCCTTTATAAGTCATATCAATTGTAATATTTACGCCAATAAAGCACTTGTGAAGTCATCAGCAGCTATGGTTTTAATTCAACCTAGGGTTCACAAACACATCACCTTGCACTTTCACCATCCTGTGAAGTTAATTCATCATAATGTATTTAATCTGCAGCCTAATAAACTGCATGCTTTCCCAACGAGTAGTAAAGTGAGGTCCACACTACTACTCCAAGTTTACTTCGATATGATGGTTATTATATTCACCAACAATCACATAATTAATTTTACTGACACAAAAGACTCCACCTAGTCTAGCGTATTTTGTGTTGTCGACATTTGGAAAGTTAACAGAAAAATTGTTTCCATCAGGTGTGTCATTACTTTTATCCGACATGTACTTTACTTGCTATACAACCGTTGGATGGAAATGTGGTTTGTGAGAATAAAACAAAAAATGCCCCCTTCCAAACTACCTTCCGCTTGACACAAGAAAAAATATTAAACATATGGAACTAGGATACTACACTACCGGTATTCCAAATTAAATAAATTGATATCAATTACTTTATGTGATAGAAATATTCGAGGAAAAGTTTGGTAACAGCCGGGAGAAAAAGCAACATCAGAAACGGTAGACTAATATTGTCTTTCTGTATCAATTAAATCAAAGAGCAAATGCCCCTGGTAAATGTAAATGTCCATAACCCAAGATCCTAACACTGTACAAAGAGCAGAATGGAAAGCAGTACTTACTTTTTCCCGTCAATTTGCAGTAGCAGGGTGATGATTTCTGCTGCTGTTGTTGTGTAGTCAGTGAACAAGACACGACACTTTATACAGCCAGCTATATGTCCTATAGTGGTGGGGGCTGGCTTGTGATTGGCTGAAAGGGGACGGTATCTCAAACTGCCGGCCCGCTGAAAGATCATTTAAAGATCTCAGGTCCCGCCCGGTGTAAATATCCCAGCATGCGATTCCTGACCACTTGACCGTTTTCATCGACTCCGTAAAGATAAAACATCAAATTTGATTAATCATCTTTAGTGAGTTGATTAGATTTACTGGGAAGCAAAAGGGCAGAAAGACACATTGTAACATCGAGTCAGTTTCCCTTACCATTTTTTCATCTTCGGTTACTTTGTAACAGTTCTCTCATCATGTGCGGGGCGCGGAGGAGATGAGAGCATGGCACGCTGATTACTTATACAGCAATGACAAAGAAATAACCAGAAAAAAATGCTAAACATGTTCATTGAACAGTAATGACATGAATATAGGAAGAACGGTTACATGTAGTCTAGTACCTGAAACTGAGTGGCCAACAACAAACGCCACATATGTTCCTGCTCTGTGAAGCATACAACAGCTTCAGTGTTTGTTCAACCATGTCCTAATATGATAGATTCAAATAATAATGAAGTTGAGAGAATGAACAAATTAACCTACATTTATCTAGCTCAAATATTAAGATGATCTGCATTCTTTAGATACTGATGAGTTATTGTGTGATACTCTGCTGTGTCAAGAAAGTTCTGATGGGCTTGTAAATCATTTGTTTGTGTAAATAATCATTCCAATTTCATTTGAAATGTGTCTTACAAGCCTTTCAGTGTTTTCCTACCTCTTCTGCACATTCTCCTTTTGTTTTCCTTTTAAACATTGATAATACATTTTAAACCCACTAAATCAAAACACACAGAAAACACACTAATCAATACATTGTTTCTAAACAATTGTGTAATGTCACTTTTGCCTTGTCAGCATTAGGAATTTCTGCCTGTCAACCAAACATTCACACAGGAAGAAGGGGAGGGATTCTCTTCTTGGGCTGCTGCTGAATCTGTTGTTACTAATAGGACACAAACACACACACACACATACACATACACATACACATACACATACACATACACATACACATACACATACACATACACCCTATAGATGTGTGGTTAGTAAAATGATTCCTTGATTGGTATTGGTGTGTCTACAAAAACACTTCAGGGAAATCAATGAATGGATGGGTATTGAAAAATTCATTAGGTTTGTTTAAGATTTCCTAGTATTGATCAATCATACTAAGAAGTATGTTTTGATAACAATGCAGTAATGTATCTGTGTAACTTCAAACTTTTGCTGACACTGATTACAATCTAACAGAAACAGATGCACTTACTCCCCCTGTCAGACATGAAGTGTACTGCAGGTAATGTAACAGTCATGACCATTGAGTTCAATACAGAGTTGAAAACCGTGCATTTGGAAAGTATTCAGACCCCTTCACTTTTTCCACATTTTGTTACATTACAGCCTTATTCTAATATTGATTCAATTGTATTTTTTCCTCATCAATCTACACACAATACCCGATAATGACAAAGCAAAAACAGCTTTAGAGAAATGTTAGAAAATGCATTACAAATAAATAATTGAAATATCACATTTACATAAGTTTTCAGACCATTTACTCAGTACTTTGTAGAAGCCCCTATGGCAGTGATTACAGCCTCGAGTAGTCAAACGTTCATAGATGACCAGCAGGGTCAAATAATAATCACAGTGGTTATATTGTGTGCAACAGGTCAGTACCTCAGGAGTAAATGTCAGTTGGCTTTTCATAGCCGAACATTCAGAGGTCGAGAGGTCGAGACAGCAGATCCACTTATTTTTCAGCTTCTCCTCTTCTTTCTCACTAGAGAGCGACTTCTAACGGTTAGTCAGCTCAGAAGTAGATCAGCAGGCCTACCATGAACAGAAATAGTGTACATCACACACTAATTGCAAGTTTAGCCTACTGTATTGCCGCCACACCAGTTGTCATGAGTCATAACTAGGGCTGTGGTGGTCATGAAAATTTGTCCGCCAGTGATTGTCAAGCAAATAACTGCCGGTTTCACGGTAATTGACCGTTAATTAACATAAACACACTTAGCATCTCCTGGCTTCCACGTATAGCCTAAAAGACACCTATGCAGACCTTTGGAACATTTTCATTTTAAAAAGTTGAATAAATCCATGTAATATTGCCTACACCATCACAATAATTCCATTATTTATTTTCCACAGGTCTAAAGAAACATGAGAGGAAGAAAATGTAGTCTATTTCCGAAGAACGGAATAGGTATCCTCTGAGGTATCCTTATGTTAGGCCCTGATCTGGCTATGCCAAATGGCTGTGAGCTACACTAGTTCACTTAGCAGACAAGATTTGCTTAGAATTCTGTGGCATTATTTTATAGCATGAAGAATGCAATTGAACATAGCTAAATTAAATAGGAAGGATGTTTCTCCAAACGATTTAAAGGGAGTGCTCACATGCAGCTATTCTGTGTTGAGGGGTTAACAAAGAAACAGGTCCTCCTATTTGCTTAATTTAGAGTTATTTATGCAACTGTGGTTGTGATACAAACGTTGGGCTATATGTTTAGATGTTTTATACATTCTGAGGCTGCATGATGCAACTCTAATGATGATTTGAAAAAAGTTGCATTAAAGGCATGAGCTCTGCTTTGTTTCGTGTACACTCTTCATCAGTCTCTCATTCACAATTTGACAAGCACTTGATAATGCCTCGAATTTCCTGGCGGCATCCTCCTAGTGTTGCCATAATGGCCCCTAAAGAAATGCATGCCGTAGTGCCCTTAGGCTGAATATAATATGTATAATTCCCTTCTCCCAGTTGCATGTTCCAAAGCACCTCTCACTCACATGGCTCTCAGATATCTAAATTCTTATCAACCAATGCTTCTCACGTGATCAGATTCTTCTCACGTGATCAGATTCTTCTCACAGAGGCATCTGCCAGGCACATCGGGGACTCAACTGATTGAGTCCTTCTTATCGAGTTCCCGAGGTGCATATTGAAGATATTGGAAGAACTGTCCACATTTACTTTCGTCAGCCAACAAGGTGAGTAGGCCTAACAAACAGCAAAAGCACTAGCCTATGTCAATCTACTATCCCCCATAGTGTAAAGTTGACCTATTCTATTGGTCAATTTATCCTTCAGTGTGAGAACGAAATATTCAAAACTCAAATTAATAGAACCACTCGCATAAAAAAAAAAATGTCAAAAGCAATGAGGCTGATGCAACAGATCATAATGTTTAGCTTAAAATGTTCATAAACGATTAGGCTTTTTCTTCACATTCTAAGTGCAGTAATGCACAAACGGCAGTAGGCTATGTGCGAATGTTCCTAATTGCAATCAATTAGCGGGAAACCACCATTCTCAAAAGTGACCACAAATGCTATTATGCATGTAATGCTTTATTATAAAGGTGCATTTTTATGGTGAAAATGATCTTCCTCAAAACCTGAAACTCACGCGCCGCCTAAGGATGCCAGTTAGGCTCTGGACTGGTTGTAAAGCAGATTAATGTTCTTAATTTCAATTAGTTATTTGGCCACTTAGTTGTGATATAAACGTTATCAAAAACATATAGGCCTGTGGACTAGGCTACATGAGGTGTGAGACTATGATGTGAATACGTCGTAAGAAAAAGGCATGCGCTGTTTCTTGCCTTACTTGCCTACACAAGCTGGGCATCACTCACAAATGATAATATATCATTGACAAGTGATAGGCTAATATAGTCATCCATCAGACTATTCTTGGCCAACAGCTCTGCCCCCCCCCCCCCCCCCCCCCCCCCCCCCCCCCCCCCCGCAGCTACTCACCCAAGCCTCCCCAGCTTCTCCTTTACCCAAATCCAGATAGCAGATGTTCTGAAAGAGCTGCAAAATCTGGACCCGTACAAATCAGCTGGTCTTGACAATCTGGACCCTCTATTTCTGAAACTATCCACCTCCATTGTCGCAACCCCTATTACCAGCCTGTTCAACCTCTCTTTCATATCGTCTGAGATCCCCAAGGATTGGAAAGCTGCCGCAGTCATCCCCCTTTTCAAAGGGGGAGACACCCTGGACCCAAACTGTTACAGACCTATATCCATCCTGCCCTGCCTATCGAAGGTCTTCGAAAGCCTGGTCAACAAACAGATCACTGACCATCTCGAATCCCACCGTACCTTCTCCGCTGTGCAATCTGGTTTCCGAGCCGGTCACGGGTGCACCTCAGCCACGCTCAAGGTACTAAACGATCTAACCGCCATCGATAAAATACAGTACTGTGCAGCCATCTTCATCGACCTGGCCAAGGCTTTCGACTCTGTCAATCACCATATTCTTATCGGCAGACTCAGTAGCCTCGGTTTTTCTAATGACTGCCTTGCCTGGTTCACCAACTACTTTGCAGACAGAGTTCAGTGTGTCAAATCGGAGGGCATGTTGTCCGGTCCTCTGGCAGTCTCTATGGGGGTGCCACAGGGTTCAATTCTCGGGCCGACTCTTTTCTCTGTATATATCAATGATGTTGCTCTTGTTGCGGGCGATTCCCTGATTCACCTCTACGCAGACGACACCATTCTGTATACTTCTGGCCCTTCCTTGGACACTGTGCTATCTAACCTCCAAACGAGCTTCAATGCCATACAACACTCCTTCCGTGGCTTCCAACTGCTCTTAAACGCTAGTAAAACCAAATGCATGCTTTTCAACCATTCGCTGCCTGCACCCGCATGCCCGACTAGCATCACCACCCTGGATGGTTCCGACCTAGAATATGTGGACATCTATAAGTACCTAGGTGTCTGGTTAGACTGTAAACTCTCCTTCCAGAATCATATCAAACATCTCCAATCTAAAATCAAATCTAGAGTCGGCTTTCTATTCCGCAACAAAGTCTCCTTCACTCACGCTGCCAAACTTACCCTAGTAAAACTGACTATTCTACCGGTCCTTGACTTTGGCGATGTCATCTACAAAATAGCTTCCAATACTCTTCTCAGCAAACTGGATGCAGTTTATCACAGTGCCATCCGTTTTGTTACTAAAGCACCTTATACCACCCACCACTGCGACCTGTATGCTCTAGTCGGCTGGTCCTCGCTACATATTCGTCTCCAGACCCACTGGCTCCAGGTCATCTACAAGTCCATGCTAGGTAAAGCTCCGCCTTATCTTAGTTCACTGGTCACGATGGCAACACCCACCCGTAGCACGTACTCCAGCAGGTGTATCTCACTGATCATCCCTAAAGCCACCACCTCATTTGGCCGCCTTTCCTTCCAGTTCTCTGCTGCTTGTGACTGGAACAAATTGCAAAAATCACTGAAGTTGGAGACTTTTATCTCCCTCACCAACTTTAAACATCTGCTATCTGAGCAGCTAACCGATCGCTGCAGCTGTACATAGTCTAGTGGTAAATAACCCACCCAATTTACCTACCTCATCTCCATACTGTTTTTATTTATTTACTTTTCTTTTGCACACCAGTATATCTTCCTGCACATGACCATCTGATCATTTATCACTCCAGTGTTAATCTGCTAAATTGTCATTATTCGCCTACCTCCTCATGCCTTCTGCACACAATGTATATAGACTCTTTTTTTGCTTTTTTTCGACTGTGTTATTGACTTGTTTATTGTTTACTCCATGTGTAACTGTGTGTAGTCTGTTCACACTGCTATGCTTTATCTTGGCCAGGTCGCAGTTGTAAATGAGAACTTGTTCTCAACTAGCCTACCTGGTTAAATAAAGGTGAAAAAAATATATATAAAAAATATAATCTTGTCTTAAAATATACTAAATAATACGTGAAAATTTTGTTTTGACTTAGAATGGACTATTATCATGCACCGGTTTCAGAACAGGGGAAAAATACAAGTCATCTATGCACTTAAATAGCGAATGGAGGACTTAATTGTCATGCTAGCCAGGTAGGCTATATTCCTGTTGTAAAGCAAAACAATGTGCTTAATATTAGGGAAGTTGAGAAATATAGTCAGCCTAAAGGAAGCCGAAGATCCTATTTTTAATAGAAGCCATCACTGTTTCCTCACGCAATTCCATAGCCTGTAGAAATGTTGCGCAAACATGAGCTCATGGGCTCCCATGAAGTGTTTGATTAGATTTTTATACACATTTGCATTGATGTCAGAGAGGATTAGAGGGACAATAGAGTGCTGAGTACCAGGCAGTTAGCACGTTTGGTGGGCTAATGACCATCAGCAGCACCAGAGCTTGGAGAAGCCTAATTACCGTGACCACAGTAAAAATTTAGCATGACCGTTGAGTCATAGTAATCTCCTTTTATGCACTCTGGACAGTAAATTGGTAGTACCCAACATGCTAAAGACCATCGGGTCGCTAATGGACTGATACTCAGGGCTCCATTGTTCTTCTTACCACTCCTGACATCAATTCAAACGCAATCGATAATCACAGCAAACAGTATCTTGCTTTTAAAACTCACCTCACTGTGATTGATCAATTTGAAGAAAGAAGTTTAACAGCAGGTTGAAACTAAGTGGAAAACATGGTCGTTGTGGGTGTTGTTTCAACGGCGAACACAACGACAGTGCTTTCTACGGTGATGATTAATTCAAAAACACCCATACGCATATTTGAACTTATGCAAATGCATAGGCCTTTGAGCACTTCAAATCAAAGTGTATTGTCAAGTGCGCCGAATTCAACAGGTGTTGTACATGCTTACTTACAGGCTCTAACCAATAGTGCAAAAAAAGGTATTAGGTGAACAATAGGTAGGTAAGAAATAAAACAACAGTAAAAAGACAGGCTATATACAGTAGCGAGGCTGTAAAAGTAGTGAGGCTACATACAGACACCGGTTAGTCAGGCTGATTGAGGTAGTATGTACATGTAGATATGGTTAAAAGTGACTATGCATATATGATGAACAGAGAGTAGCAATAGAGTAAAAGAGGGTGTGGTGGTGGGTGGGACACAATGCAGATAGCCCGGTTAGCCAATGTGCGGGAGCACTGGTTGGTCATTGAGGTAGTATGTACATGAATGTATAGTTTAAAGTGACAATGCATATATGATAAACAGAGAGTAGCAGCAGCGTAAAAAAAAGAGGAGTTGAGGGGGCACACAATGCAAATATTCAGGGTAGCCATTTGATTACCGTTCATGAGTCTTATGGCTTGGGGGTAAAAAACTGTTGAGAAGCCTTTTGTCCTAGACTTGGCACTCCGGTACCGCTTGCCATGCGGTAGTAGAGAGAACAGTCTATGACTGGGGTGGCTGGGGTCTTTGACCATTTTTAGGGCCTTCCTCTCACCGCCTGGTGTAGAGGTCCTGGATGGCAGGCAGTTTAGCCCCAGTGATGTACGGGCGGTACACACTACCCTCTGTAGTGCCTTGCAGTCGGAGGCCGAGCTATTGTCGTACCAGGCAGTGATTGCTTCCCAGTCAGCTCTCGATGTTGCAGCTGTAGAACCTTTTGAGGATCTCAGGACCCATGCCAAATATTTTTAGTTTCCTGAGGGGGAATAGGCTTTGTCGTGCCTTCTCTCACAACTGTCTTGGTGTGTTTGGACCATTCTAGTTTGTTGTTAATGTGGACACCAAGGAACTTGAAGCTCTCAACCTGCTCCACTACAGCACCTGTTGATGAGAATGGGGGCGTTCTCAGGCCTCCTTTTCCTGTAGTCCACAATCATCTCCCTAGTCTTGGTTAGTTGAGGGATAGGTTGTTATTCTGGCACCACCCGGCCAGGTCTCTGACCTCCTCCCTATAAGCTTTCTCGTCGTTATCGGTGATCAGGCCTACCATTGTTGTGTCATCTGCAAACTTAATGATGGTGTTGGAGTCGTGCCTGGCCATGCAGTCGTGGGTGAACAGGGAGTACAGGAGGGGACTGAGCATGCACCCCTGGGGAGCTCCAGTGTTGAGGATCAGCGTGACAGATGTGTTGCTACCTACCCTCACCACCTGGGGGCGGCCCGTCAGGAAGTCCAGGATCCAGTTGCAGAGGGAGGATCCTTAGCTTAGTGATGAGCTTTGAGGGTACTATCGTGTTGAACGCTGAGCTGTAGTCAATGAATAGCATTCTCACATACGTGGTCCTTTTGTCCAGGTGGGAAGGGCAGTGTGGAGTGCAATAGAGATTGCATCATCTGTGCATCTGGTTGGGCGGTATGCAAATTAGAGTGGATCTAGTGTTCTGGGATAATGGTGTTGATGCGAGCCATTATCACTTTTCAAAGCACTTCATAGCAACAGACGTGAGTGCTACGGGTCTGTACTCATTTAGGTAGGTTCCCTTTGTGTTCTGGGCACAGGGAATATGTTGGTCTGCTTGAAACATGTTGGTGTTACAGACTCAATCAGGTCACTGGGCAGTGTCAATGGGCAGCTCGCAGCTGTGCTTCCCTTTGTAGTCTGTAATAGTTTGCAAGCCCTGCCACATAAGACGAGCGAGCGGCGGAGCCGGTGTAGTATGATCAATCTTATCCCGTATTGACGCTTTTCCTGTTTGATGGTTCGTCGCAGGGCATAGCAGGATTTCTTGTAAGCTTCTGGGTTAGAGTCCCGCACCTTGAAAGCGACAGCTCTACCCTTTAGCTCAGGCGAATGTTGCCTGTAAATCCATAGCTGGTGGGGTATGTACTTACGGTCACTGTGGGGACGACGTCATCAATACACTTACTAATAAAGCCAAAGACTGATGTGGTGTACTCCTCAATGCCATCAGCAGAATCCTGGAACATGTCCAGTCTGTGATAGCAAAACAGTCCTGTAGTTAGCATCTGCTTCACCTGACCACTTTTTCATAGACAGAGTCACTGGTGCTTCCTGCTTAATGTTTTGCTTGTAAGCAGGAATCAGGAGGTAAATTGTGGTCATATTTACCAATTGATGGGGAGAGAGCTTTGTAGGAGTCTCTGTGTGTGGAGTACAGGTGATCTATATTTTTTTTCCCTCTGGTTGCACATTTAACATGTTGATGGAAATTTGGTAGAACTGATTTAGTTTCTCTGCATTAAAGTTTCCGGCCACTAGGAGCGCCGCCGCCTCTGGGTGAGTGGTTTCCTGTTTGCTTATTCCTTTACAGCTGACTGAGTGCGGTCTTAGTGCCAGCATCTGTCTGAGGTGGTAAATAAACAGCCACGAGAAGTATAGCTGAAAACTCTCTAGGCAGTAGTGTGGCCTGCAATTTTATCACAATATACTGTACTTCA